>NC_092428.1:2810384-2952884 GCF_036169615.1 Heliangelus exortis | reverse complement strand
AAAAGAAAAAAAAACATTGCTGCACAACCAGGAAATGTCAGATGGGTTGCTACCAACTCTAAAGAAAAAAAAAAGGAAAATATCTGCAGAGAAGAAATCTGCCAAGTAAACTGTGGATTTAGGCAATTCAGGAGAAAATGGATTTTCATTTGGCTTCTACTGAAACCCAGACTCCTGTCATCAAGTACAATGAGGCCTCCAAGACTGCTTCATCACCATACTCAGCATTTTAATGTGGTTACAGGTACACAATATACCTGTAACCAGGTATACTGAATATAAGTGTCTGTATATATATATATATATATTTAACAGTATATGTGCTCATGCAAGAGTAGGTGTTTTTAAGGACAACAGTTTCTATCGTGTAACTTGAAACTGAAAATTATTATTAGGTTTGTTTTGCTTTTTTCTTATTGATTAGCACACTGAAACATTAAACTGAAACTAAATTAAAAATGTAACCCCCTGCCTTGAATAAACACAGCCTTTCAAAAGGATCTCTATAATGTATTGAAAGATATTATGGAGCCATCACTGAGCATGCAGATCTGTCTGTACTTTCCCTCCCTTCACAGCAGGCATAATAGTGGCTTCATGGGAACCATTACAACATGTGCTGCTATAATATAGATATATAATTGAGTTTTAACGTAACCAAAAAAATGGAGCTAAAATTATTTTCAGCCCTAAGTTTCATAAAAAGCCATGTGTTAAAAAGAGCTATACATGCAAACAAATTTTAAGTCGTTTGGAGTCTTTTTATAGGACTATGTGAGCCCTTCTGCATGAAACAGGGAAGGAGAAGAAACCCTGGCTTTGGGGAGGGATGGGGAAGCATTTCAGTGGAAAGACAGGAAATCAGTTTTAATGTTTCACCTTGACTTCTTCACACTCAAGAATTCATTCAGGGTCTTCACCCGATGTTTCTACTGACACAATTTCTATCTTTATCAACAGAAAAATAGGAATTTGGGCTACTTTTGAAGGTTTTGATAACAATACATCACCTAGCACTGCTTTTTGGTTTCTGAGCACACTTCTTGAACTAAAATTAACTATTTGAAGTGTTCCACAACAAGCTGAAGAATTCTTTGGCTCATCCCTGTCTATTTGTTGAGATAAACTTCCCAAATCTAGTGACATGTTCTATCCATAGGCAAGAACCCTTGCTGCCTACCAGCTAAATATTTACATTAAGCAACGTAACGTTTCTGTCAAGTTTTCCTTTGATAAGACACAAAAAAAAAATGTGGAAAAAATAGAAGACACAGCACAAGATACCTTAATCTGCAAGTTCAGAACCAGAACAATCGGACTGCAGGGTTTTTACGTGGGAAACCACTTCAAAATATTCCTCCTGATGGAAAATGACATTGCATGGAAAATAATGCAATAATTTCCCTCCTGTTGACTTCAGGCAACTTTGACACCATTGTCCCTCACCCTGTGTGCAAACTCCCAAGCTCAGTAGCTGTTGGTCACTCTTTCTCCTCTCCCTGTTGCCCTAACCATAATGGACAGGTCCCTCCAGGATATCCCAAAAGATGAAGATGTGCCCCGTAAGTGGGAGAGGTCAAACGTGAGCACAGCTATTTATTACATGTACTGCAACCAGATGGAAGTAACTCATCCATCAAGGAACTCATCATCCTCATCACATTAGCTTCTTATAAAGAGCCTCCTGCTCCTTTCTCCCATCCACACAGCTCAGCTTCCTCCCTTCTGTGCACTTTTAGAAAATGAACCCTCTCTAACCCCACCGCCGTTTTCTCCTTAAATCACTGCCACCTATCACTCCGTGGTTATTTTTAAACTTTACTTTTTATCCGTACCCATCCTGGAGCTTTGGGAGGTATTAAAAGTGTACCAGGGTAAGGAAGGGCGTTTCTGACACTTGCTCCCTCATTCATCAGCCCCTCATAGGCCCGTTGGTGACAATGAAAAGATTTCACAATACCGTGCGGCAGAAACTCATTCTCCCACTCATCCATCATGTTCAACCTAGCAGCAGTTCCACTGACCTAATCTGTAATGCCTCGATGCTCACTGGAGATTTCTTAAAGGCACCCTTCATTGTTGTTAGTTACAAAGAAGCAGCATGTACCATTAGATGAGGAGATTAAATGGTGCAAGGATTCAGGCAACACCGTTTCGTCACCAAGCCCCAGCCAGGTGCAAAGACTGCAGAGTTTGAGGCCATGTGGGGGATGTCTTTTCATCTGAATTTTGTTGAAGATCACACCAAGAGGAGATGAAAGAAGTTTTAAACTCACTTCTGGGTGCAGACAGGTATTAAAGGGCCGAGTGTGTGTCACTATTGCTAATTCATCACTTTCTGGCAGTTACAGGCTAATAGGTGCCAGACATTCCACAATAAACCAAACCCCATATTAGAGGCTGTTCTTCAGGAAATGACAGTCACAAGTAAGGAATCCATAGCTGAAGACACTGATGGAACATACTTTTTTTTTTTTTTTGAAGGGAATAACCAGCACCTGTGTGGGCAGGAGATATGAAAATACAGAACGCTTGGGAAAAGGCAGCACAAGTGTTGTCAGGAGGGATGCAAGTGACACCCCTAGATGTATGGTTTTATCACACTGTGCAAGTTATAGGAGAAGGACAACACAGCTGAACACAAAAATAAGTAAACAGGAATCAGTGAGTGATTGGGTTTGGTAAAAGCTCAAAATTCATTGTGTCATTTCACTTGACTGAGTTAAGTATTTTCTGATGGCACGATGGATCAATCATCCACAAACACACCAAGCTAACACTGCAAGGTCTTCTGCACATTAGGATGTTATTCATCTACAACCTGATTAGTATGAGGTTTACAAATGAACAATAGAAAACTTGTAATTTATTATTTAACACCAGATACAAACACGTAGACAAATGGGCAGAGGGTCTACAGACCTCTGAGACAAAAAACTCTTTCTAGGCATCAGGATGTTGTCTGCATTTACAATCTAAAAAAGCAAACCTACAGTCATTCTAGGAAACCAAACCAGACTGTAAGATCAAGGCCCTGATCTACACAGGGATCAGCATAGTGTACAAAACTGTCAACAAAGAGAATTTTTCTTTTTGTTTCCTGCACAGGGAACAGGCACAAGAAATTAGAAGACTCATTCAAGTATTAGAAACAGCCCCCATGAGGAATTTTAGGCCAGTTTTCTTATGCAAGACTTCATGTCTTTCCATACTAAGTAAAGAAATACCAGGGTAAAAAGTTTGGTTAGTCACAATCCTCTAAACCTTTGACACCTTTCAAAGCCATGACACTTGCTGTGCTGTTCACATTTCCTTTTAGCTAACAAACTCTATTCTATTGTCATCACCTTGGGCTACCTCCTAGCAGCACTGCCATGTTTCTGGATATATGCATATTTTGGTACTTAAATGTTCATCCTGTTATGAGAATGGCTTATGCTATTTTATTTTGAACACAGCAAATTCAGGATCTACCTAGCCCAAAACAGCTACAGAAATAAGGAATGCTCCATATTTTCTTGGCAACAGTAAAGAAATGACAGGTATAGAGAGACAGAGAGCTCCTTTCATAAAGACCAGATTTATGGTGTGTTCTATTGAAAGAACTTCCCACAAGAATGTTAGTCAGCATCCTCTGCTGTGTAATATCTTTAGCTGTATTAGCTTTTCCATAAGTAATTTGGGATGCCTACCCACTTGCAGGAAAAAAAAAAAAGAAAAATAAAAATTTGCAAGCTTTTGTACCACCATCCACTCAATAGCTAAATAAGAAAGCAGTGCCTTCAGAAGGACTGGAGGTAACCAAGAATCCCTGCAGAATATGACCCTGAAAAAATATTACTTGTGGAAGGTGTATGTTAATCACTGATCCCTAGAAATCTCATCTGAAGCACGTCTTACCAGTAATAACCAAACTGTCATACTTTTAGATGACTACATTTCCCAGAATAGCTAAGACTGTTCCAAGGATCAAGATTCATTGTCCCTGTCCTGAACAATTAAGGTCAGAATTCTCCAACAGAATTCTCCAACAGTGTTCAGGTCAGAGCTGCTTCTCTCCTGCATGGCAGGACTGGCACAAAGCTCCTTTGCATCCTGCAAGGCAGAGCAAGCACTGCTGAAGACACCCAACCCCCCCTCTCAGTAGGAGACCAATCCACGGACAATTTTCCTGTCCTGACTTGATGAGTTTAAAATTTTATTAGAAGAAAGTAATATTACAGCTCAAATGAACTGATAGATGGAAGAAAGCCACTGCGACAAAGGCACAGAGACCGACCTATAATTTGGACATCACAAATCATAATTAAAATGTAAAATCTCCAATATAATGAACACATGGCTAATTTAACATACTTATAAAACATACCAGCCTTTTCTTCAACGATTTTTTTTTTTTTTTGGCTAAATTATGGTATATTGACAATTGTATTTATAATCCTGGTGGGGTTTTTAAATGTGTCCTGGGGACAGAAGGGACATGGACTGGCACAGGGAGGATGCTGTGGGTCTCCCTGCACTGGGGGAAGGCAGGAGGAGACTTGCTGTAACCTCAAAAGGCAAAACCATAATTCAGAAAATGTTATTTAACACACTGATGTGATAAGGTTGAAATTCTCTGACCTAAGACAAGCTATTATTGCTAACTATTCCCTAAACCCCACTGCTGTGCTTTGGGCTTGTTTATTTATTTATTTATCAGTCTCTCACTTTGCTCAACCCAGCTACAGACAATCTGATCTCTGGTTTCTTCTGAATGCTGAAGAATGACTGCTCAGAGAAATGGGTGTTGGTTCTGAACAGTATTTTAATAAAAATTAGTGGCAGCTGTAATTTTTATGGGTTCTTTTTAAATATTAGCATTTCCACTAGCTAACCTCAAGATTTAATACAAGTGTGGAAAGCTTTAAATCATTATCTGTGTGTGTTTCTATGTCTCTGCTGTGCATTACATCCCAAAGTACAGTTCTGCAAAGGATCACAGGTATGGAGAACTCCACACATTAGGATTACCTGATTTTTTTTTTTTGCCAGGTAGGCAAAATCCCTTTCAATAGAAAAGATTAAAATTAAAAAGACAAAAGAAAAAAAAAGAGAGAAGATTGAAGTACATTTTGTCAAAATGAATCCAAAGTATTTTTCAGAATTTTAATACAGTATTATCAGCTGCAGAGAAAAGCAAGCAACATCCAAATGCTTTTAAGTTAAGAAAACATTGCTGTCTTCACCACACAAACTTTAATCTTGCTTCTCATCTTTCCTACTCATGAACATTTTCTAACACTTTTCTGCACATTTCCCAACACTTTTTTCTCTAAAGTCAAGAGTCTTAAATACCAGGGACCAAATAGCAAGGTATAAGAGGAAGTTATTAATCTTTTCAGTTACCTAAAAAAAAATTTTAATATTTTTCCATAATACATTTACAACAAAATCATCACTTTGTCAACGTGCAGGACTAAAAGCCATGAACCTTCCTTCAACAAAATCCTAAAAAAATTAAAGAATTTAAAATTTTTTTTTTTTTTTTTTATCCCTCCAGTTGGCTGGACAAAACCAATGCAAAAATAACAACATTTCACACCTTCCAGAGTACAACCATCCCCAGGGGAGAGGAAAGCCACAGGAAGAATTGCAGAAATCCTTGTGTCAATGGGAACACTTCCCTCGGAATTGTGTTAGAAATAGGGTGGATTTGTGAGGCCAAAGGGAATTGGGCAACTATCTGCCTGAGGCAGCACAGAAAAACCTCACCTCCAGTTGAAATTACCATTTTATTAACAAGGAGCTGCAGAAAAGTTGGTACTGGTTTAGTTTAGCCAAGATAAACTGTGCAGGTTCAAGCTGGGTGCAAGGAGATTTTTGCATAGTTTCAAATGCAACATTTATCCTACAAATGGAGAAAAGCACTAAGAGGATTGTCTTTTACTGTGTATGAAACCTGAGCTCAGGGCACCAAAAGAATATAACCAACAAACCACTGAAATAACCACACTTGGCTGCAGAACTAACACCAAACTTCAGCCCAAGCTGTGACAAATCCAAAGCATGTAAGGATGCTGCTGAAAAATAAGAAGTGATACTGTGCCCAGGTACTCTACTGAAGATGTCTGCCAGCCAGGTATTTGCTGGGCTCTCTTTAGAAATCTGACCTTAAAAAAATAAAAAAATAAAATAAAAAAAAAATGGAGAAAGCCATTTCAGAATTTTTCTTCAACACTTATCTCAAAAATGGCCCATTTGATACGTGAACATCTCTAATGTATATCATCAGTGACTGAAGGAGTTTTTTATATGATTTTTGACAATTTAACAAGTCCTCCTGACAAATTAAATGGTTGTGTTGACAACTTAACTGTACTGCCAATCAATATTTTCAATTACTTTCATTGTCATTCAGAAAAAATACAACATGAGGTCACACAGTGGTAAAACCAAAGTAAAGAAAATAAAATGATGCAGAGCTGGGGGGGAGGGGGCTGAAACTTTGAGGTACAACATGCAATTTCAACCTTCTTTGTTTTTCAGGGGAAAGGTTAGGTGTTTCAGAATAACTTCTCTAATTTTAGATCTTAGTGACATCTCCTTGAGATTACAACACAGCTCTCCTTTTCTTCCCATAAGCTATTTAAAAAGTCATTAAACTTGAGCTGCTGCCACATGACACTTTTGGAGAAATCATCCTCTTTATTCCACCATTTCACATGATAATCTACATGTTCTTAAATACTAAAGCAACCCAGTACAAGGTGGGTAAATGCAATTCAAGAGAGCTACGAGGCAATTGAAGAATTTTTAAGTTAAACAGAGGTCAGAGTTCTGACTGATCCAACTCTCTGCTGGGGAAAAAGCAATATTTTTAAATTTGCAACATTTTTTACCCTCCAGATGCTTCTACTTTCACATGTGATGCTGGCAGGTGGAACCCCATGGCCCGATTTCCAATACTTCCTATACCAGAGGCTGTCAAGAAAGGGAAGGAGACAGCTACAGGAAAGGCCACATCCCAAAAAAATGAGTAGGGAAGAAGGGGGATTTAAAAGTATGTACGTGGAAAGCAACTTTTGGAAGCAAAACAAAAAAAAGGGTGTGAGCAAACGTGTCGGAAACTGAAGAGGAAGGCAGAGAGCAGACAAATGTTTGGAGAACTGGTTATAAAGAAAAGTGAATGGGAAAAAAGGTATGAAGATGAGTCTGGTTTTCAGTTAATCCAGGCATAAACCTTTTAAAGGGAAAACTTTAGAATCAATAGTAATTTTAAAAGCAAAGTACTGTATATATTACACATACCATGTGAGGCCAGGTAATCCTCACTGCATGAGGCTCATATTGACCTATTTTTATCAGAATTCCTCTATTGGAAACAGAGATGTTTGCTAATATCAGTCTAACTGCTACATGTTTAGACCTTTCTAGATGTCCAAGACTATTAAAAATGTTACCAATGCGACAAGTAAGATGAAATAGCTGGTCACTACATTTATAGATTTTATTCTCCTGCTATTAAAAATCAACTTATTTTTCACTGTCACATGGGGAAGGAAGAGTGGGAGAAGCTTTCTGGGCAATTCTGTATCTCACAGTCCAGACCTAAGAAACAAGCATGGGAGAGCAGGAAGAATGCTTTATTCCCCCTCAAGAAATCTTGAAAAAGGCACATTGATATAGTGATTAAATACTGCAAACAATTATAGTATCCTTGGCAAAAATCCAGCAAAGCCTTTGTCTACAAAAAGCTGAAAATTAAGAGACCACAAAATGCTGCTACTGACTACAATCTATTTAGTTCAACTCTAGCAATTTAAGTGGATTTTAAAGACTCTTTTAATACTCATTCTGTCTTCAGTTTCTTTTCTACTCCCTTCTAATTCTGAGCCCTGGTTTGACACTGTCACCATTTGTATCTAACAAGGTACAGGCACAGGAGATGCTTTCAGTTAGCAAAGGCAAACAACCACTAACCCTGTGGCCAACTGTTACATAAAAATAAGAGAGATGCTATGATTGAAAGAAGTGCCTCTACATCACTGAGTCTTCCTCCTTGTTTCCATTCAGCTCAATAATCTTCCCAGAAAAAAATTTTTTACTGTAAGGGTGACAGAGCCCTGGAACAGGCTGCCCAGGGGGGTTGTGGAGTCTCCTTCACTGGAGACATTCAAAACCCACCTGGACACGTTCCTAGGCGATGTACTCTAGGGGGCCCTGCTCTGGCAGGGGGGGTTGGACTAGATGATCTTTCGAGGTCCCTTCCAACCCCTAGGATTCTATGAAAGCCACCGAGACACAGCAATATTTTGGTGCGACGAAAAAAAAAAAAAAAAAAATCAAATTTGCCTTACGTAGAAGCAGCCTCCAAAAGTCGGTGTGAAAACACTGGCTTCTTGAGGCCGATCCCATTGCTTGTGTTGCTGCAAAACCAATGGATTCTGCACAGTTCTGTTAACCATCAGCAATTATCTTCCTGTCAAAGCTAAAGGTAACAAATTTCCCCATATCCAGCAAGCCTATATCATCAACCGGACAGCGGCATCGTTTGACGGCAACTAAATCACAGCAGCAGCCCAGAGCTCTGACAGACAAATGTGCTGCCTCCGAAAACCTGGGCCTATCACTCAGAGGAGGAAAAAGGTTCTCTCAGCTGGTCTTTCTGAGAAGAGATTAAATGGTGTAGATTCTCTAAGTACAGTAGCAAGCAAATCCTAAATATGAGAATTATTAATGGACTTCGCTACCGGTCTTTTTTAATCTTTTTTCCAACGCGGGCTCATCTGTTTCACCTTGGTCTGTCTTGTTTCCTGATGAACATAAAAGGCAGGAACCATGCATTATCCTGGTCTTAATCAGAGGCAGCAGCACAAGAACAATGTACCTCTACCTATCACCTGGATAACATTTTAGCACTGGCTGTTCTTTTCTAATGAAGACCATGTAATAGAAGATACCTCTAATACATCCTGTCCTTATGCTTAACAATAACATTCATTTCAGGAGATGCTGCATAATGGGGATATCAGTTCTGAACCTGCTCAGTAACAAAGCAATGCATTAGCACAAGGCAGTTGCAGTTTGCCTGGAATTCCTTCACCATCTCTGCCTGGAACTTGCAGCTTTTTTTCCCCAAAGGGACGTACAGAACATCAGCCTGCAACTACAGAACTACACCTTGGGTCTGGCTGGTTTTAACCCGCGGAATACCCAAGGCATAAAAAAAATGGGATGCTTTGTAAAGGGGTGCTATATCAAAGACAAATCAAAATATTAAATACAAATCAAAGAACCTTCATTGACAAGCCAGGGAGGTATTTTTCCTTCTGTGTCACACTAAATGAAATCCCAGCCACCATTTATCTAGTGGAAGTTTCAGTGGGAAGCCTGCGAGGGGGGACTTGATGTCTGAGGGGGATTGATGGGGCCGGAAAATGCCTTTCACCCCTAGGTCACTGGTTCAAACGTGGGCCAAGCTCCTTGTGACCCAAAGCTGTTACTGTGTGACAGCTGTTCGATGACCTATGTGAAAGGAGCAGATTCAGAACAGTACCTACCAGGGGACACTGCCCACAGAACATCCAGCTGGAACACACAGCAGTTATCAACCCTCCTGGAAGCATCTGAGGAGCTTCCAGCAGCTTCAGGAACTGGATGGGCACAGTTTGCAGAGGTGCTGGCTCCAAGCAGGGGCTGCTTAGTGTTGGAAAAACTCACACACACCCCCAGTATATTTCATAAGGCCTTGGGTTTAGCTCTGTGAGATTGTTCTGCAGCAAAGCAAATGTTTCCCTAAGATAAACTCCTAACACAACGCCTGCAGAACACACTGAAATCTGTCAGATTGAAAGCTCCAGATTGTTATTTACCACAAGTGTTTATAATCCACAGATAGGAGAGAGAAGATTAAAACAAAGTTCAGTTTACAAGAGTACTTGGAATTTCCTGTTTTGCTTAAATTTTAGATTTTCAAGCGTTCTGCCAAACTGGCAGATATTATACCAAAAAAAAAACCCAACACAAACAAACAAACAAACACACACACACACACAAAAAACCAACCAAAAAAATCCACCACAAAAGAAGAGGGAGAAAGACCAATTAAGTGAGAAACAATGCAATAAAAAGAGATGCAAAAGAGCATTTCAGCTGTTCCAATTCTGAGACAAAGTTGGGTCTTTTTTCCCCCTTTTAAAAAAAAAAAAGGGTGTCAATGGGAGTTCTACCTAGAGCTTCAGCATCATTCCAACATCTCCACCATGAAACAAAAGTCCTGGATGGTAAAGCTTGACGGAAAATATCCATTACTTTTTTCCTTTCCTTTTCATATCTCTCACATATAGAGAAAAAAGTACTCTGGACTCTAAAATGAAGAGCACACCACACATGAACAGAGCAGCATGAAAGCTTCCAAAACTCCAAGAGTCTGCTTCTCTGCAAGGTTAGAGCTCATGGGATAATGAACATACCAAACACCTTCTAAAGGCCAGGATCCAAAAAAACATCCTCTTAATTAAGACTCATATGGACTTTCAGGCAAATTAGAACGTGAAGCAAACAGAGAAATTCTTAATTTAAATTATGTGTTTAAGGAAGCTCTGATGTTTGTATGAACCCCTAGTGCTGCAAGAATTTTAGAAACAGAAAAGTTGGAAGCTTTTCAGCTGGAGAAATTAGGTATTTAGCAGCCAGATAATTCATTAGTAATGTATCCAAACCAGAGGAAGAGCTAACCTGGGTAAGTGATGAAAATTCTTAGTTTGATTCTACTTTTAACCTCTCTGTGTGATACCCAAATTACCTAAACAAACAGGCTGCTCTTACTCATTCTGCATCAGAATGACACTTGGGAAGCTCTCGAGTTTAATTAGGAGGCTTTATAAGATGGAGCAAAAAGTATTTAAATGAAACCCATAATTAAAGCACACGTCATGCTGAATCATCTTCATTTATATCACAACATGGCAGTGCCACGATGCTCTTGCTGAAGGCTCTGAGCAGTCCTGAGGGAGGGCAGATTTCCTACCAGCAGGACATCTCATCCAAGAGTGCTTCAGACCTTTCCTGTCCACATATGTCTAAACTAATCCTATTAACAGACTTGCCACTGTGCTTGATCTGAAAGGACCTATTCCCATGGTCTAAACTATAGCCAGAACTTCCCCTCTTCTACATCCACACGAGAGCACGTATGGAGGGATGGGAGCAAGAGGAGAAAGGAAATAAAATGAAACTAGAAAATGAAATTTTTCAGCCTCTCACAGCATGGTAAATGAAATATGCCTATTTTCCTTTGCAAATTAATATTGAAATATGCCTGTTTTTCCTTTAAAAACTCATGGTTTTGTCACAAACCCTTGAAGGAAGTTGATCATGTCAATAACACCTGAGAAATCAGTCACTAAAGTTAATGACTGGTTGGGTAGATTGTGAACTGCCCTTAACTTCCCATGAGTGGTTAACTAACAAACCAGTCATTACCCACTTCATGAGGATTAGAGGCTAAACATAAACTAGATTACAAGCTATAAATGCGAGTAATTTGAAATGTTATTGGGTATTACAAAAAATATATGGTAATAATTCTCTCTTTAATGAAAGGGAGCATGTTTTAGTAGTCCCTAGTTTCTGGTTGAGGCTTAGGAAAAAAGATCAGTGGATGATTAACAGCTGCACTCTTACGATGGGTACCTGGGGCTAGGTGGCCACAATGAACACTTGCAACTTATCTGTCATAAAAATATAAAAATATCATTCTATCCATACAACAGACACAGGGTTTGTTGTCTGTGTTCCTAATCTAATGTGGCTGTTAGATACAGATTTTACAGGCCCATATATAGAGAGAGAAGGGTGAAATCTTTTGCTTGCTTTGTGGAAAAATCCCAACTATGAAGGCCTGGAGCTTGCTGTCAGTCAGCTTCTGAGGGTCAATCACCTGTAGTTCAGTTTGACATCCAGCACAAATGAAATGAAAAAAAATTCAATAAACAGCATAGTGTTTTGAGAAAACTACATTACTGGAGAACAACAGGCAAACACAGTTGTACATTAAACAACCAACCCAACCCTATTCCCAAAGCTTCTTTCTGGTTTCTTCCCACACTAAAGATCTCTTGTGACATCATGAAATTATCTCCTACAGAAAATTGACCATTAATGCAGCCACCCTCTTTCCTCAAGCCCTCAGCTTGTTTAATATTGTATAAAAATGTACTTAATGATTTTAGAAGCAGTGCAGAATTCCTTCCAAGAGATGTCTGAGCCCCAGGGAACCTGTGTGGTTTCAATACAGCTCTGCATCCTCCTATTGAAGATAGCCTGGTGCCTTCTGCACTCACAAATAAAATGTTTCCAACAAAGAGAGAGTTCAGCACTGTGTGTACCACACCAATAGATGCTAAAAAGTATAAAGTATCACATACACAGGCCACCAGCTTTACAGCTCCATTTCATCAATAATGCTCAGCATTTTTATGCTATTGTTATTATACAATAAAGACATGAATTTCTCATTATGCTATTGGTGCAGATATGATAGCATTTATACAGATTCTTAAACCTATCAACCAGCTACTTTAAATCACTGGAACTGCCTTTGGCTTGTGATCAGCTGAAGAAGAATTGTGTAACCAACCAGGGGGTGCCAGCTCTCATCTGCAGGAAAATGCTTCAAAACTTCAAAAATGCTTCAATCTTCTACATCTGCATGGAAACCACAGGCCAGCTTGATGTGCACAGATTTACAGAACCTTTCAAAACCAGATCCCAGGTGCTAGGAACCCTCAGGTCCAGCTTAATCAGTCCAAATGGGCCCCCCCCTTAATAGTCAGCCCCTCCTCTCAGCGCAGATGCACACACCCCAGTCCACCTCAAGCTTCAGTGGTTGCCAGGCTTGGTGGAGACAGTTTGCTACCTACAAAGGAAAAAAAAAAAAAATCCTAACTGTGAACCTTTCCCTGATGTCCCTTCCATGTCCTTCCAGCCAGCCCAGTAGAGGGGACTGGGCACAAGGGGCTGCCCTGAGAATCTGTCACAACCTGGCAATGCAGCAAACACAAGATGATGGGAAAACAGAAGTGTGGGAGAAAAAGAGGTAGTATGGGAGACAATATAGGTAAAACTGGTAAAAATGGGAAGTCCACTTCTTGAAATAAAAGGCAAAAGCCTTAACTGAAGATGGATGCTGCCAAAAATTTGTCACCCTGCAGGGTATTCCCCAAAAGGCAGGTCAAGGCAGGAGCTAACCTCAAGGTCAGTGCCTTCCCTTCCATCTTCTAGGCCTCCCTTGCTGCAAAGTGTGGCAAAGATTCCCAGTGAATTTCCTAGAAAGCCCTTCCTGGCCTTCAAGTCATCAATAACCAGCAGAGAAGACACAAGGGTGCTCCAATGGACTAGGAGATGACAGGAGGAGCTCATCCTGTCTCTGCTGCTGACCTCTGACTCCCCCTTTCTCTGTCCCCAGCATGCACGTGGCTTCAGTTCCTCAGGACAGGGACTTGGGGTGATGCTGCCCCCCTGATTGGAACCCCCTGGTTCAAATATTACTCCTTTTATGCTCCCCCTTCCTGCCAGAAGCCTTTCCTTCCTACAGCATTTTAGCAGCCTCACTCTATGACCTCAAATGAGCTAAGACAGAAAGAATGCATGGAAGCAAAGGCATTTATCTACATATGTATTTGGAGTCAAACAGCAATTTATTTTTTTTTTTTAGCACACTGTAATTTTGTAAATTACTTAATAATGATTTAGAGTTTTCTCTAGAAGAAACCTGAATTCGGAGTTAAAAATAGTTTCAGAATGGGAGTTTTTATTAAAATGTGCCTTTAAAACTGCCTCCCTGTGTTTATTTTTGAGTGGCCAAAGTAAATTATAAGCAACAAAATATAAGTTAAGCTGTCAACAAATGTTGTCAAGACTATTTCCAAGTGTTGGGAGATTTGTCTTTTTTTTTTTGTTGTTGTTTTTTGGGGGGATAGACTGGAGGAAAAGCCTTAAGTGCCCATGATGCACTGGAAAGATACCCCGAGCATCTGAAAAGCTGCAAATAAGGGCTTTTGAGGGCCACATTTTGGGGACTGTGAGGAGAATTGATACAGCAGGCTAACCTGGCATGATTTTCGGGGCTATATCTAAAAAGCCTAATCATTGATAATTCCCAATTTGTGAGCCTGCTGGGATTTCCTGCAGAGCCCCAGCCTCACTAAGGTAATTGGTGCTATTGAAACAACACTGCCTCAGCAGCATGCTGCTTTCTTCCTCGCCTCTGGGCACAGGAAGGATCAATATTTGTTAGGATTGCTTCTTGTTCCAACAATGTAAGATTTACAATACTTGCTAGGATCCTCACTTTGTCTTCACACAACTCATCAGTGGAACCCAATTACTAACCTCAGACAAACAACATTAACATGAGCCTCTATGCTTCTTTATTGCCCTTCATCCAAGTCTCATTTCAGGGTCTTCAGGCAGTGCCACTATAACAGATACTACACTTTAAAGTGTGCTCCAAGGAATAAATTTTCAGTCTTTCATTACTCGTACCTTGATTTACTTCATATCATCTCGCTGCTATAGACAAAGATAACACACTGTAAATTACAGCCATCCTGTCTTGGAGTTTCAGGAGTAGGGGGAAGGCAGGGAGTGATGCTTCCTTGCTACAATTAGCACCGGGCACCAGAGCCCCGTTGCTCTTCTCACCACTGACTGAGACTTGCTCTCTGGAAGATGCAAAGCTATTATTTCATAGAAACTCATCTCCTAAATTGCCCCCTATTTATTTGGCTCCCTGATAAACGAGAAGCTCTACGGTAAGAGAAAAATACATATTTTTATACTCTTTATTGCATTAACTCCGGAGAGGTAATCTCATTTAACTTTCCTCACGGGGCTATTTCTGCAAATTTTTCAGCCTGATGTCCTAATAACACAGTGGCCTCTGATAGTTTGCTGTTCATTATGTTCTCCTTCAAGCTCCACGCACAGCAGCAAAACCCCAATCTGGAGAATTCTGCCTCCAATCTTTTAACTATCAGCACCCAGCTGGCGAGGGAAGGCATGGAAAACAGTCATTGGAAAAATTCCTTCAAGTTAGCTGTTGCAGTACCCCCTTATTTGTCCTACAATTTCCTCCAGCCTCCATCCTATTCCAGTGGCTGATAACTAAGAACATTAGTTTTATGCGACTTGTCAAGCTCAAATGAAAAGAGAGCTAACTTTAATGACACTGCAATTAATCGCCCCAATAGACAGACAGCTAAAAGACAAGATATTGACTTCATTAAGGATAATGTATTATGTCATTAAGTTGGTAGGGTCACCTTGTGTATCATATATGCCTGCTAATATATTGGCATTTTCCTCAAATAAGATAAATTCAGATATGAGTGATAAAGCTGATTAGAAAATGTTTAATCTAAAGAGGCTACTTTCCTTATATCCCACTTTGCAGCTCCCAGTATAAGTGGACTTGTAAAAACCCATTATAGATCCAGGTTTACACCAAATAACAGGTCCCAGCAATTTATAACCTTTCTGGGGTTGGTATGTTGGGGTTTTTTTTTTTTTTTTGCTGTTTTGTTTTGGTTCTTTCTTTTTTTTTTTCCTTTGCATGTCTTTTTTTCTCCCCCTTGAGCTCCAGTATTATTTGCTCAGACTGCATTTCAGATTTGTTTTTAAATGTATAATCTTCTTCAGTACATGTAAGGTTAAAATGACTATTGCACACCAAATTAGTACTTGTCTGTGTGAGGGTTTAACCCTTTGCAAGTCAGGAGTTTAAAATTAGTTAGATTGGAAAGAGGTACTACAATAACGAGCTATAATAAAGCTGATTATTCCTTCTAATTAAGAAACTTCTCTTATAAGCCTCATTCAACAGTAGTTTCATTGGGTGGAGATTTTTTTTTTTTTTTTAATCAGTATCATGGAATATTTGCAAAGTAAGATACATCCAAAAGCAGTTCATGTCACTTAATATTGCACAAATAAAACAGGTTTTGATTTTCCCTGCCTTCCTCCTCATTTCCATAAGATATGCTGGGTAGGGATATTTCTCCCAGCAAGGTTATTTTCTCAGGTTTCCAAATAAACAGAGACCTGCTCACTTCATTACACCAGTGCCTCTCCACACATTGCAATTGTGTAAATTACTTCATGGAATATAAACCTAGCACACGAGAGGAAAACTGTTTTATTCACATGGTCTGCCCCCTCCACTAATGCTTCAATAAGCTGAAAACAAAAATAAACTGGGCACTCTTTATTTGAAAACCTCTTTGCTAAAAGATTATGCTACTGTGTTTAGATTTAAGTTTCTCAAAGAGGTCTCAGGTGCCAGACTGACTTACTAAGATCTGACCTATCTGCCCATCTATTAGTTTTTAAAATATTGTATGCATAAGACCAGGGTAAAATAATTTTTAAAAAAAATTAACAATCAACATATCTGCTTTATTCACCGAGCAACAAAGTGATACTTTAAAATGAGCATGATTGGTTGCCTGTTGCTATTAATTTCAGTGGTTCCTCAAGAAAAAAAAAATGTTACTCTGGAGGATAAGGCTGTTAATGGTCAGTTTGCCTCAACACTTCTGTAGGCAACAAGCACGACCTCCTCGAAAAGAACAAACTCTAATTAGCATCGCCTACAATCCCTCTTTCTAAACCATCCCTTTTAACCTGTACCCCATCTTTTCCAATATTTCCATTAAGGTTGTCAAAAGCAGAAGTTTGGGAACCTTTCCTTGTGACCTTGGCATTTCTTCTCAGGCTTAAGGTATTGGCATTTTTTCCTCTGCCTGCATCGCTTCTCATTTGTCATGATTATTGTTGAATTTTTCAACTGTCATTCCCCAACGTAAATCAATGGTTGTCGACTTCCCCTTTGTCATATCTGCACTGCCAACAGCCTTTCCCTTCTAAATGAGGCTTCCTCCCTTTCCATCCATTAAAAAAGGGCCTGTCTTTTGGAGAAGTCAATCCTTTGTTAGGTCACTCCATTTATCATTCTTCCAATCAGTACCTGACACACTTATTCAGCCAGGTCTTCAACCACACAATCATTGTTCATTTTGGGAGGGGGGAGAAGGGTGGGTGGGGAGAGAAGGAGAGAGAGAAGGGGGTACTTAATTTATGCATGGTGTTTTTTTGCCATCCATCTTGACCAGCTTTATATTTTTCAATGCCCTTGTACGTTTAGGGTCCTTACTTGCTTGAAGGAAACACCAAATCAAGAAGAAAAACGCACCCCACACCCACGGGGGAAAGGGGAGGAGAAAATGCCTAGAAAACATTTTGTTGTTATTAAGAATTAGGTGAAACTAGATGAGAGAGAAGACTAACATAAAAAATTCAGTTCTGTCACAAAGGGGCTCTAAAAAAAATAATCACTTCTACCTTATAAGAAATAGCGCCACCACCCAAGCAGAAAAGAAAAAAAAAAAAAAGGTAACTGGAACAGAAATAGTAATGGATTGCATGACCTTTTTGACAAGGTTTAAGTCACATAAAGTTATATTACAATAAAACCAGTTTCTAAGCAGAATATTGGTTCATAGTGACTTACAGAAGCCTTCAGGACATGACTTGTTCAATAAAGAAAAGGAAGTTAGTATCTGTTATTTATGCAGCTACAGTCACGTTTGGTTGAACAAATCCACAGAGCTTCGATCCCCACCACTAATATTTCAAGCAGGCCTGCAAATGACATTATTAAGGTGCTTTTGTCATTGCTGGGCATTAGGTAAAAATGCCTGAAGTTTATTAGAGCCACCCACGTGAGCATCTACCCACAGTAACAGCTGCTTCTTCTCTGCTGTCCCAGCTTAGAGATGAGTCAATATCTAGCAGGCATCTGACACGGATGCCTGTCCCCAGATTTTTAGGGACAAAAGGTGAAAGGAAACCTCTGCAACCAAATTTCTTAGAGAAATTTCTACTCTACAGTAAGCTAGGCAAAGAAGTCCTGGCACCAAACCACTGCAGTTATAGCAAGCTCTGTCCTATACCACATGCAGGTTTACCCTTTCCCATCAAATCACACAAAAGGGGAAAGAGTGCTCTGCACATTGTGCAAGGGTGATTTCTCCCAGAAAACAAAATGCAAAGATGCAAGCTCCTACCACTGTTGCTTCTCAGTGTGACAGAATGCTTTATACTAGCTCCCAAACCCAAGTTTGGCTAAAACCCTAAGCAGGAATAATTAGCAAGTCTGGAGACTCCTGGACTTCAAGTACAGCTGACAAAGGTTCACAAATTATACAGCCCTTTCATTAACATTCAGTGCATCTATGAACCTCATCCTACACCCCCAGCTTGAAATACCCAGTTTCCTTCTCTCTTTTCCCAGCTTTTATTTCTAACACCTGAAAATCTGACTGCAAACTAAACAGCACCTCTTCTCTTCTAAAGTCTTATTAAGCGGAGGTTTGATGGAAAACCTTCAAAATTCTGCTGCCTTCTAAAAGGGCCCTAGGTGGGCTTTTCTTCATAGTCTCTGGCCCCCTATCAAAGCCATAAAAGACACAGAAATTAAGTCAACACATATTTTGCTACAATATCACATGCTATTTTTTCTGCTTAACCAAACCCTAAAAAACTGGGACACGTGTATGGATATACAGCCCTGAGCACACTTTGGTGCAGCAAATATGCCAAAATAGGTACAGACTTTGGAAAGGAGAGGTGAGGTATGGTCTTGGAGGTGTCCAATTTAAATTTCTCACTGTGCCACAGACTTCAATACGACCTGGAGTCATGCAAACAGGAAGCCTGATCCCCTTCTTTCTATTTTTAAGTGATTACATACCCCATAGGGCATCACGGAAATAAATTTTCCAAAATTATTTTGATGAAAATCATATGAGGATCTTGGGTGGGCAGATCAGCAGTAAGGTATAATGAGGAGGAAGGGCAGCATGTTTTCCACACCAGAAAATTGATTCCTTGCGTGCTGGAAGTTCCCCATTCCAAGGTACAGGTTTTACTCTGTCAATGGAACTTCTAAGGAAAAAATTATTTTGCCTAGAAAGGAGCTACACAAGGCTGACAACAAATATGCAACATTTTAATGAAAATTAGGTACAAAGCCCAGCTTAACCACCTATTTCTGCACTGAGGCCTTTTATGTGAACACAGAGGGGTGGCTGCCTACCTTAGCACGTGCTGGTTAACCCTTCACATGCTCCATATACAATCAGTGTAATGAGATAAACCCAATCCCTCTTGGGTTTGGGATCCACCCTTGCAGAAGATAACCCAGTATTTGCTCCCTTTTCTTATGAGGCCTGACACATTTTTGTGTATAGCCTTGGTGCAGGGAGGAAAAAGTGATTTCAAGAGAACCTGCTGTACTTAAAAACTTGGCAATATTACATCATCAAACAATTTGGGGAGCCAATGTCCAAGTTAACAAAATACAGGCCAGCTAGGTACCAGCAATTTATATTTCTCATTAAATCCTTTTTACTAAACAGAAGATGACTAGCACTATATATGGTGCTTAAAGATGGAAATGTCAACTAATTTGATTTATTCTTCTATTCACTGCCCTTATATCTTGCTTAATAAGACGTTTTATTCAGATAGTCCTGAGGTAACAAAGGCAAAAGCTTTGCTGCTCTGTGCTGCAGAAGCTTTATTTATTTATTTAAGCTGTGTAAGGTAAGGGGTCATTTCCCTGTGAAAAGAATAAAATACAGCTGATGCTGTTTTAAATCATATCATGTAATCCCATTCTTGTCCAAGCAATAGATTTACAGATAACAGCAGCAATCTTCCTAAAGTGTAAAAAACCAGTGACCCTTCTGGAACCACAAAGTGACACAAAGAGGTGTTATTTGCAAACCAAAAGAGCTATTAATACACAAAACACTATATTGCAAGCAACAGTGCAGATTTTTTTTTTTTTCAGTGTATGAGGAGTGAGGAATAACAAGCAGAGAGGTTGCACTTCTACCTCTAACATCACCGTTTTGTGTCTAGCAAGTACAGCTCAATTTATTGCATTCTTTCCTTTCTAGTCAGGACTTTTCCTGGCTGAAGAAAGGCAGAAACTGTCTTATTTGCCAGGCAAATGCTGCTATTCAGGCTCTAAAGGAATGCCCTCTTTTTTTATATACTTTGTCCAAGTAGAGAGCTTTATCTTTCATGCATTTTCATAAGGCTTCATACATTGGGATGTATTCACACCACAGGAAAACTGCCTGGATAAAGACTCCAACCTCCAAGATCATCTCCCATTTAGAAGCCAGCAAAATATCTAGACATAAAAGGCTCAGATTAATGTCATTTCCTCATTTATTTAGTTTTGCAACTTTACATTAGGTGTTAATGTGCTGAAGAAAAATTGAAGATACTTGATTTTTTTTTTTTTTCGTTACATAAATTGAAACTGCACTCATTTAAAAATGCCTTTTAGGTCCAGCATGGAGAATCCTCAAGAGCTGGGGCCATCAGACAACCCTGAGGCACACACATTCCATGATTGATACATATTTCTAAGAGATAATAACAAACATGTTGGTTTTCAAAGGCAAACAGTGCTATATTTTAATACACTTTTATAAAAATTTATCTTTGAAAAGCCTAGCAACACCCCAGATCTCTTTCTTGCTAATATATTGATGGACAGGGGATACTCAGACCAACAGAACGAGTGCTGAGAGCAACCAATTTTATGGAATTGTCACCTCTGTGTAAAATAATAATGACATAATTGTTTTCTATTAATTAGATAGGATCTATTTGTAGCTGGCAAAGCAATTCCCCCATTCAGCACACTGCAGGGGAAATCAGACAAGGAAGCATGTATGGGCTGAAGCATGAGCATGGCCTTTTTGAATCAGCTTCTGAGTTTAACTGAGATGTAAACCAAAGCCTGGAACCACAGAAGTGGTTCAAAAACTGTGACCTTTTCCACTGCATGGGAAAACTGCTACCTTGCATTTTAGTGCCAACCCAGCCTTAGTAGCACTCAGAACCAAGATCTGTGAAGCAACACCCAGCAACCTAATTGCACCGACTCCTCCCAACTATAAACTGAGCCAAATCCTGAAAAGGGTTGAAAACCACCTAACAATATTTCCTTACAGCTTTTGGTTTTGCTCCCTGTGTCCCACAACTTCTGTATCATGGTTTCTATTTGCATTTTTCTCTTGGATGCTATTTCTTAAAAAAGGTTAAGGGAAGAAAATGGAAAACTATAGCATGGCCTGTGTTGCCAGTGCCTTTCTTATCCAGCACCTATTGGATCACTTGGGGGAAGAGAGGGTGCTCTACAGTTTTTAGGTTTCAAATAAATTTTCCAGCATTTGTGGCAAAGCCTTGAAAATCAATAGGTGCTGCTGTTTGTGTGGCACTGCACTGGCACCAGGCAGAGATTGTAATGCTGAACTGAATTCTCAAAATTCAAGGAGAAATTGCTTGGTTGGGTTGATAATGTGCCCTACAGACTGATGCCTTGGGAAAGGCTAAAAAGAGAGACCTCTGAGGGGATTTATTTTGGTTACATATTGTTTGGCTTGGAGCAGCAGTCGCCGAGCTGTTCCGATGCTTCCAGAGGGACAAAAGTGGTTCCCTAACAAAACCAGGTCTGCTTCTCAGAGTGGTGATGAGCACTCCAGTTACACCAGCTGGAAGTGAAGGGAAGGTCACAGGGCTCTGTGGTACATTTAAAAACACCAGCAAGAGACGCTGAGCATCTTGCTTTGTTTTTGCAAAGCAGCCCCTAATCAGTTCTCCATTTCCCAGACAGTTTGCTCTCTTGCCGCACCTCGAAATGTGTCATTTGTCTATTTAAAAACCTAACAGCTCCCCACCCCTCCCTCCCTGCCTTGCCTTGGCCTCTCTTTTTTCCCCGTTTAATGTCTCTAACTTTATGCCATGTTCTTTTCCTCTTTCAGCACGGCTGAGCAAGGCTGACAGGCGGATTCCTTTGCTTTTCAGGGTATTAAAGCCACTTTCCCGCTCTGACAGCCTGTTCTACTCTGCCACCTTATAGCTCTGGCTTCACACTTCTCTGGGCAGCCACTGCTTCTTGACAGACCACTGTCACTTCCCATCATCCTCTCTGTATATCCTGTTCTCTCCCCCTCAGCACGCATCCCGACTTTCCAACCAATGCAATTATTTTTTTTGACAAGCCATCCATCAGCTTTAACTTTAAAAGCACTTTCCGCTGATATCCATTGTTAAATCCCTTGCTTTTTATGGAGCTTGCATGACAGAATATGATATCAGACATTCAAACTACCAAACCATGTAAATTTACTTTGTTCTCAGCTATGTTTCCAATTTCACGTCCAATTTTTCGGTACATTATGCGTAGTTGTTGTGCTTAATATGATGTTGTCAAATCCCATTAAAGTTCACTGCATTGCACGGCTTTAAAAACAGGTTACAATTTGCATTCTATAAAGAAAGGAAGGAGTGCAGTCTGAAGTCAAGCTGAATCTTATTAAAATTATCTGTTCAATTGTTACATTTGTAGATGGAGTAATTTTGAGGCATTAGCTGAGACACATATGAAAATGTCAGTGTGCCAACTAATGACAATGAAAGCAAAAGGAATATATCTGTGAAACTCAATAAAGCTCCTTTGCTGGTGACATAAATTTGATGATAATCCGAGGAAATGAATAAGGGACCATCCAGTTTGAATAGGAATTACCTTTTCTATTAAATCACTTTGCTGTATTTCCACTTGGCCTACATCTTGGTCCTGTGCCACAATGATTCTCTCTCTGTGGACTTAAAAAAAAGAAAAAAATACAAAATCCCTACAGGAATAACATTCTCTTCAGGAAGATCTTTCATGTAAGCCTCATAACCAGTTTCAGAGAGACACACTTAAAAAAAACAAGGAAATATTTAGCCTCTCTTCCCCTGCCCCCTTCCTGTATGTGAGGGCAGATTAAATTATTTGCTAATGTACAGTCAGGAACTGTGTTTGGTGATAAACACAACTCTGATCTCCCTGCACTGGTTTATACACAAAGGCTTCTTGCATTCTTACACCCAGGAAGGGAAATCTGTATAAATAGACACAAAGCTAGAAGAAAAGTTCATCAAGCTACCAAAATGCTTGGAAGAGAAGGATTTGTGTGAAAGCCAAATATTTACTGGCGTATTTTTGTAAAGAAGCTCAAAGACTTTAAATCCTGCCCTTGGCAACTGCTAACTTGGCTTTTCCTTGGAACAAGAGGAGAGGACAGGTGACTCTCAGTGAGAAGTAATGTTCTTCCAAGTACCATCAGGTACCACTGGGTATTTTTTACCATTCCTCCCCATTAGGAGCTGCTCTAAGAACCCAACCAGAGGCCACAGCTCAAGTGGCATCACTCAAGTTACTCTTCCCACGTCACACCCAAGAGAGCAAAGGCTGTTTGGCATACCTAGGCTCTCAGCCTCAGGTAAAAGCTGCTCAGACTCACTCTGCCCTTTCTTAAAAGCATGATAAAAGGTAAAGTTCACACTTCTGGAACTTACTTGAGGCAGAGCAGCCAAGGCAACACTAACCCAAGCCTCAGACAGCTGCTCTGTCAATAGGTGCAGCAGCACAGATGCCTGACAGTGAAACAGGATCTGAGAATCCCCAGCAGAAGCAGGGAAGAGACTTGCTCATCCAGAAATGCAAACCTGATGCAGATCCATTTAAGATCAGTTTATTCTGAGTGGTTTTCCCATAAACTGATTTTGCACAAAGCAGGCAGAAGTGCTTTAGACTCATTCTCCTAATCACATTCCTCCAAACAGTAATTCCTCCTGCTTTGAACCATAGACACCAAATTTCTAAGTTCTCTGGCATGTTTATTAGAGGCCTCTCAAACTTCTGAACCCCTTTACCTTACATTAATGAGAATGTATGAATGTAAAAATAGAAGATCCTCAAGTACATCAATAGTTCAATTCATTCTATGTTAGTAAAATTCTTATTTTCATGTGATACTGAAAAAAAATAGAATTGAGGAACATCGTTCTGACCCAAGCAACCTACTGAAGATATTCTGCCTTCTTTAAACCTCTTTAGTGAACTAATCATGTTACCATTTCCAATTTGCAACTCAGCATAAACAGGTTTTCCAATTGCTTTCTCTACTAGTATCTATTAGGACCCTGGCCTTTTACACCTTTCTTTAAACCAGGCACTAAATTAATCTATCAGAGCTTTCCACTACAACTACTACTTTCATTACTCTTTCATTTCTTTCATCTTTTCCCTTAAATTTTCACATCTTTGCTTTTACTTCAGTACATTCCCCTCTGCTCAAACAGCAGCCACCACCCTCCACTGCATTTTCATACCCTCTGAGCAAGTTCATCTCTATACAGAGGGTGCTAAAGAAACTATTGAAAGGTCACCTCCCAGCATAGATGCCATACTACCAGAGGACCAATTTTTAAAAATAAAGATCAAGCAGGATGAAACAGACATGAATGATACTGTATACTAAAGTTATTTGGGTTTCCTTGGTTGTTTTTTTTTAATTGCAAAGCAACACTAACACCAATTTCATGTCTGGTCATAGCCACTCATCACTACTCATTATCTACACATTGAATCCACACAGAAAAGCCTAAAAGAGCTTAAAAGAGGGGGAAGGTTTTTTTTCTGTCTGATAAGCTCAATTATTCTGAAGAAAAAGGAAAATAAGCCAATAAGAGGCTCAACTGACAGTGAAATACCCAATAGCTCCACAAGGATGTAAAAACAACCAACCACAACAGCTCAAGCTTGAGTTACAACGGATGCTTAGAAGCATTCTGCATTTTAACTCCTATTTGAAGCTATTAACCACAAAAAACATCAACAAAAATGAGAGCTTTTAAAGCTCACCAACATCAGGCATCCAGTGAAAATAAAATTGATGCCTGCAACTCCCTCTTCAAGTTAGATTCCATTACACAGAACCACTTCTTTCAGACTTTCACTGGGATGACACTTCAACTCAAACCCTATAGAGAAGGGTGCCTACCACTTCACAAAACCCAAAAAACCCTGTTTCAAACTGTGGGGAAAGAAAGAGGTCCTCATACCAGAAACTCTGTGCACCAGTTCCACTTATTTAAGGTGGGTCCAAAGAAGCTTTTTATTTCTTTCTGAAACCTGTTTGTGTCCCAACATCTCCTGTAAGAAATCCCACTGCCCAGGAGACCATTCAGATATCAAAATCTTAATTCTAAATTATCCACCTGAACCTGTGAAGTCAGTTTTCACCATAAAGAACAAATGGAATGTTCGAGTTTCCCTCTGTAGGAAAGGAAAATCTTAAACCTATCTTCTCTGCTATGCCATTTTCTGGGCATTGAACCCATTTTTCTACCAGAAAATGAGGAATTACCTCAAGCACTGGAAAAACACTACAATTAATAAACCATAATGAAGACTGTCACTTATATTCATCTTTTATCCATCTTCCCACACTACTTTCTAGCAAACTTGTCTCAAAGATACCATCACTTAAAAAGTAATGTGCTTTTGCTCTGTTTATTTCATACTATTTTACAGGGTAGGGTTGGTTTTTTTTACAGTTCAGTGTATGTTCATTGGTCCAAGGGGACAACAAACTTTTCATACACCACAGAAGTCATCCCAGAGGATGTTCAATGTAAACTGAAGCAAACAACCAAGGAGCCACCTGCAGGTTCTTCTACTTAAACCTACAACATTTTCAGGAGCACAGAACCAACCACCAAGTGCCAACAGGAGCTCCAGTTACCTCAGCATTCTCTCTGAAACCTGACAGTTTTGTAAAAGGTGTCACTACAAAAAATAAAATCAGCTACAATTAATGGCAACGTGTTTGTTTCTTCTCTTTACTTGTTAACTTCCCCAGTTTCCAGGTAAAACACCTGCTGGGGAAAGGAGAAAAAATGTGTTCATATAGTAGCCTGAAGAAATACTGAAAGTTATTACTAGATTTTAATTAAAACTATTAAACAGCAAGAGCAAGATGTTAGTATTTGGCTGATATTCTTCAATTTTCTGATATGCTGTGGTTGTGAAATGCTAACAAACATTGGTGCCACTTGAAAATGCAAATAATACAGAGCACCTCCAAGACACAGATACCTCAAAGAACATGATTATAGCATTAGGAAAGCTCTGCTGATCTCTTGTAGCAAAGAACACTGACTACAGGAATTCTCTACAAGGGTGGGTCAGCCAACAGAGTGGAAACAGTTTCTCCTGGCAAGTATCCTGCAAAGCACTTGACAGAAAATACTAGTTTTGTTTTACACTATTTCTTTTCACCTCACTTCACTTGTTAATATTGTACTTGGGTTTACTTTTTAAAAAGGTGCAAATTCAGCTTGCTAGGGATGTTAATGCCTACTGTCAACAAGAAGGCAGGGTAAGCCTAAGATTTAAGGCTCCTTTCATCAACTTCATTTACTATGGGAACTATATGCTCATTACTGCTTGTATTTTTTAGAACCACAAGCACACAAATAGGACTCAGCCAAGATTAAGTAATCATTTAGGATTGAGTTTCTCCCTATCAAAATGCTTAAAAAGCCTTTTTCCCCACCTCCAAACAGCGACTGCATTTCCCCTTCCTCCTTTATCCTATTTTTCTCTGTTCAAAAGAAACACAGCAACTTCTTCAGAGCCAGCAGTTTTGCTTAACTCACTTTAGCATCAGGATTCAAAGCTCTGAGCCTCTGCCCTCACCACCATCAATTCTAGTCCCATCTGAAATGTAAAACACTGCCCTGATTGTGGGGAATTTCTGGGAGTCAATCTTTCTGGCTGAGTGGTTGTCTTCTTGATGGAGAAAGGCAGTTGTCCCTGAGGAGGAGAAGCCTAATAGCAGGATTTTTGTCTTACCCTTTAAGTCAGGCTCACCACGTCCTGCTGAGTCAGCACTATTACACAGCCAGGCAGCAATTTTCATGCTGCTGCTCAAGCCTACCTGTCCCAGGAGCACCACCAGATGCAAAATAACAGCTAATGTCACTGGAGTGGGGTTTCTAGGTTGAATATAATCAGGAGATCAACCCTATGGTTTTAGGATAGCAGAATGGAGCAGTGTAAGATCAAAGAGCTCAAGACCCTACCACACCACATGAAAACAAGTAGAAAAAACAAAAAAAAAAACCAACAAACCCAGACTTAAAACATGATGCAAGTGTACTTAAAAGGTACTGCAATGTTCCACCTCATGCTACAGATAAGTTGTGAATGTTGATAAATTATTTTATTTGAAATCAGCTATTTTTAATTGTAGAGGAAGTACAATCTTGGGTGGAGTGATGGGTTTCCCACATTTTACATATGCAAGCTTACCTTATATATGTGAAAAAAAAAATTAGCTTATGTGTTTTAAATACACAGTTCACTTGATTGATCACTGTTTCTATAATATGCTGAATGCCATCTTTGCAGAAAGGAAATAAACCCATTTAGAGGCCAAACTTCAGCAATGCATCATGCCATGCTGGTTTTTTCCTAGGCTTCTGCAACTTCTATACCAACTGCAGCCACAAAATAAAAGAGCTTCTCAAAGAGGTAATTTTATTTAAGGTCCACAAGTCCCCTGAGAAACATTTTATGTAGTGCTCAGCCTTAGACACACAGCCAAACTTTTGTTCTCTTCGTAAACCTTAGGCAAAAAAAAAAAAAAAAACAACCTAATGAGAATCACAGAAAACATATTAAATGATGATACTTCCAGTCCAGCTGGGGTTCCATCCTATAAATAATTTTAAAACCATTCCTGATGAATTGTGATAAAAAACTGACAAGGTCTTGCTCAACAAGCAGTTACTGGCATGGATTCACTACTATGAATAAAATACTTTGTTAAATGCCTACAGTGATTTTTCAGGTGCTTCCAGAAACACATTGGTCTCAATTGTATTAGTAGGATATTTCCTTTTGTTCAGTGTCAACACTGATAAATTTTAAACACTTGTGAATCCAAACAGCAACAAATACCATGATCAAACTCTTCCATGTTTTCTAAGTCTTTTTATACAGTAGATGGGAATTTATTTCCATTAAATAATTGTTTTCCAAATCAGTGGGGGGGGGAGGGGGGGAAAAAAATTCTGATTGCTAACCGGTATTTTCTGGCAAAAAATTTGCTCATAATGGCCCAACTTAAAACTTTTAAAACTTACTAAAACGTCACAAAAAAACCCTCAAATCCCAGAGATTTACCATTTTTTCTACAAAGCAAATTCATCTATATGCTTACAGACCCTTTTCATTTAAAACAAAAGCAGCATTCAAAACTTATTCCAGAATACTTCCTAAAATACTGCACACTACTTGATTGGAAAATTCTGGCTTTAATTTTCTTATCAAAAAGCCACCAAAGAGAAGCTTCAATGCAATTGCACTTAAAATAATGAGGTGAAAAATGACAGGTTCAGTCATTAGGCCACCTGGCCATGCTTGCTTAGAAATCCAACTTTTTGGTTCTCTATGGACTTTTTTTTTAGGTAAAAATACCAAATTGCAGACAGGCATCAAAAGCATAAAACACATATAAGCACTCTGTGCCTTCCTCATCAAGGATATGTGCAACACTTCATAACAAAATTCTAACAGCTTTTTTCCCACAGTGAAATAATGAAGGGAAAATACTTTTTAACACCTTATTACATAACATATTTAAAAGATATACTCGAATTTTTTTACTGGAGGAAACATACTAAATGAATGGCTAAAACCCAACAGCCCTCAGCACACACCTGAATTTGTCCTCACAGTCTGAGCCCTGGACAGATATTCCATGGATACTTTTCTCCAGCTGAAGCCTTACAACAACACTGAGTACAATCTGAACAACTTGAGGAAAACTCCTGACAACAAATTGCTCTCATTTTCAAAGCAGATGTTTGAAAACTACAAAATCACACAGAAAAAAAAAAAAAAATACCTGAAGCCAAACACATTGCAGGTTCAGGTGAAGAAGTTTGCATCTCTGCAAAATTTTTATCCTCTGCAAAGGTTTTGAAAGGTATTTGAATATCCTGAGCTGTAAATCTCTTCCATCCCATCTGTTTCCAAGCCCAGAGTCTGTACTGGGATGGTGCCTCCAGAAACCCAGCACCTGGCTCTAGAACCTAAGAGGCTTTGCCTTCAAGAGAGTCAGCAATGATGAAATGCCCTGTCAAAAAGCCTTTATTAGCCTAACACCATCATACTGTAAGATGTCAGAGTAATTTTCATGTTAACCAAGCTGAGGTGTTGTAAAAAAGGTAACCACAGAGTAGGGAAACTCTTCCAGCAAACAAATAAGAGGGATTTACCCCCCAGTGAAACACAGAGCCACTGCATCCCATGTCTTGGTCCAAGCTAAGGCCATCAACATGTGAACTTGCACTTAACACTGAACTCCCCTTTCGGAAGGGTTTTGAGTTGAAGTCATACTTTGTCCTTCTCCAGAAAAACTCTGGGTGGGAGGAGGAGCTGTTGATTTTAGCTGTTCCCCTTTTCCTGAAAGCAAGAGAGATTTCTGGCTGGCACAACAGCACACAGGAAAAGGAAGAGCACATCACAAGGGCAAGTTCTCAACAGAATTGGCAAAATTCTTCTCAGTTCACCACCCTGAGCCCAACACTCAACATTCCTTCTCTAGGGTGACACAAAGTCACACACATACACCAGCCTGGCACCTTTTCTCTCCCTGAAATCCATGAATTTGCCCCACTTGAGCAGATGAAATTGATTTAGGAAGTCCAGAAGCAACATCATCTCAGATCAGAGCAAGAGAAGAGGTCCATGACACTGCTGGTTGCCAATGAAAAGGATAGAGGAGCACTCAGAGACCAAAATACACATTTCTTCCTGTAGCAAAACCTGAGAAATGATAACTCCTTTTTAGTGCCATAGCCCCCAGTGCATTTGTTGCATTTTCCTTTTAGTAGAAACAAAAGGATTACATTTCATGCCATCAATCCTTCAAAACTCTACTTGTCTTTTCATTAAATAGTAAATGCATTTACCTCAAATATTTTCGGATAAAAATCTCTAGTGAACCTGAAACGTTAAGCTGCTCAATCCCCCACAGCCTTGACAATTCTGAAATTCATTTAATAATTCATTTAATGCAAAGACCTCCAGAGCAGGGATGGGTCATCCCACAGGATGGGTCCCCTCCCCAGCTGGGATGCAGCTCTCTGAGGGTACCCAACTACTTCATGATATCTACCTGGAAAATTATTCAGGTCAGTTCCACTTAGAAGACAGAGAACACCTGAAGAGCACCAAGCTCACACCCCAGAGGGCTCCACACGTTGCTTTTTAGACATTAACAGCTCAAAACTTCCACTTGCCTTCCACACTGCAGAGATGTGAAAGCACCTCAGCACTTCGTACCCTGCTACGTGTCTTGCATCTGAAACAACTTTTTTTTTTTTTTTTTTTTTTTTTTCCCTGCCTTCTTATTAAACTGTATTTGTTTGGGTAGTGTGGGAAAGAGCAGTTGTAGCTGCAGTTTTCCTCTCCTGTAAGGCAATCCCATCCACACCAGCAATAGCTCTTTAATGTCAGCCATAACCTTCACAAATGGGTTTGTAACGAGAACCCCTTGTTTGTCAGCCAGGAGGTATGATTGATGCTGGATGAGTGAAGCAAAGCCACAGTGACCATCTCAATAACATGAACAGCTGCCAAATATTCATTTAGCAGAATGAGTTTTAAAAAGTTGGAGCAGATTGCTTTCACAAGGCTGCTTTCAACAAAAGGAAACATAATTAACGAGCTAATATCAGCATGTGTCTGGCTAAGCTAATGAATATCAAATTACACAGAAACCTGTATAAATCATCATTATCCTGAATTTTAATTGAACTCGCAATTAAACATGACAAATTTTATATACACTAAACCTTTAATTTATACTTTCAAATAAGAAATAATTTATCATTTTTAGTATTTCATAGTTAATTTCCCAATATGTACACTGCTAATTAACAAGGACAGACAGGCATTAAAAAAAAAAAAAAAACCCAAACAAAAAACCCACCACCCACAAAAAAACCTCTGAATAGCTCCATTGGTTAAAACAACTTCCAGTAGATTAAAATCAGGGGCCTAAAACTTAGAGCAGTGCAGCAATCCCCTGACTCTGCAAAACTGATTTAATTTGTAACTATCTTTGAATACTCCATGAAGCTAGAAGAGAAATGGGCTGCAGCAGCAATGTCTGTGTGGTAACCTGGGTCAGGTTTCTGCAAAACAAGTTGTAGTTTTTAAACAAATTTGTAGTTTCAACCTTGGAATGCTCCATGTATCGTTTCTGAATGTCACTGTGGATCAGAGCTATCACCATACAAAATACTGCTTCTTGATCAAAGAATCTTATTTATTACCTTACCTTAATCACATATTTTCTCATTTTTGATCACCCCCTTTGGCTTATCTCTAATACATACTGATAACACCAAGAAATGGCCTGCATCCCCACCTCCTAATACTCATATGCAGCTGTTCATTTTTTTTGTGTTTCATCCTAATTCAGCATCCATCTGCTTCTACCTAGCAAAATTTGACTCACTGAAAAAACCTGGGCCTTACAGCTGTGAATCTGAAGTTCAGAGACAGAAACAGCTGCAATTTTGCAAGCAGTCAGAAAGTTCTACCAGCACAGCTAACTCAGCTGGAAGAGTGGGAGGAAAAAAAGTACCCATGGCAGTGTGGACATGGAGAGGGTTGGCATGAGCAGGAGTTTGCTCAAGGAAGGACAACCCCACAAGATGAAAATGCCTCTTCCTCCTGGTACACCTCGCTCTCTCCCTTAGGAAACTAAGTGCCCAAGCACAGGCATCCCCCAGCTTGGAAAGGCTGTGCACAGCCAGATGGTATCCACATGGATAACATGGTCCAACTCCAGCTGCAATTCCTATCTATTTAGCCACAGTGATGACTTGAAAATTTTTATCTAGAAGTCTCCTTGAAAGCTCAAGGTAGACATAACAAGAGATTAGAGAAAGTGTTCTGCACTCAGGGCTTTGAAAAAAAGAGTTAGAACTCTATTCATCCTTCCAAAGCAGATGGATCTTCCAAAATTCTTATTAAAAAGAACAGTGTCTTGCAGTTTGCAAGACAACACATTGCTGAGTCCCAGTACCTTTTTCTTTAGCTTGCAGAGCACAGGTGAGGAGAAAAAGGAGGGAACTACAAGGAACTGAAAGCTTTTTCCACTAGGAAATAGCTAAAGGAATTTGGTTTATGCAGTTTATTAATTCACATTGCAAACAACATCAGCAGCTTTCATATTTACAGCACTCAGCACTTGAGTGGGACATCTCTGATTTAATGAGCAGCAGAACCAGGGACTCAACAGACAATTTTCATTACTATTGTTAATTAGAATAAAACGTTTGGATGCTTCTTGCAGTCCTTGCCTTTCCTTCAAGCCACCTCCATAGCCCTGTTCTTGTGTTTTTCCCCACTTTTTTGCCTGCTCTCCTAGGCACTGGAATATCTGGCTATGCTCATGCTTTTTAGAACACACTGAAGAATGACTCTGTCACAGCCCTGCTGATTAAAGGAGACCTGGAGATCCTAGAAGTAGCTCAGGTGTTTCCAGATCACTTGAAAGAAAGCCTCTCCCGTGCAGCTCAGCAGGATTTCATCCCTGGACATCCATTTCCCAGGAATGCTTTGGGAAAAACAGAGCAAATGACACAAGAAATAGCAGGGAGCCAGGGAACTCCACAATTAGTTGTCAGCCTGGTTGGTTCAGCTCCACAAGTTCCTCAGGAGAGCATTATCCATCCATCCATCCATCCATCCATCCATCCATCCATCCATCCATCCATCCATCCATCCCTGCTTAGGGGGGGGATTCCCCTTCCTAAACACAGCTACTGCTGCCACTGCCCACCAATATGATCTTCAATAACTCCTCTGCCTCTCCACCTCCCCATTTATTCTCTTGCACAGCAATGCTTAACTCACCCACAATTTGGGTTTTTTTTCTCCTCCACTAATAAATCCTTCTTGCACATTTTGCTCCCATATTTCCCAGGCAGGACCCTCCCCTTCCTGACATCACTCCTTCCACAAACCCAGATTCTAGTCAGCAAAAATAACGTTGCCTACCCATCACCAAGACCAAATAAATGAAATAAATTCCGACGTAATTCTCCTCTGGGTTTTCCTCCTGCATTTTGCATTGTCTGTCTACTTAGATTACCAGCCCCTCAGAGCAAGGACATGTTGTCTTGTTTGACTTGGACAGCTCTGAGCACACTGTTTGCACATAAATAATATTAACAGCAAAGATAATACTGGTTTGGCCACTCTCAATACTCACGAAAATGAGGTCCTAAGTGTTTCTATTTTTTGCTTTTTCCCTTTTACATAAGGAAACATCATATTTCTTCTCATTTTCCAGGGCCTTACAAACCTGACGGAACTGCACACACCAAGGCTCTGAATGTTTAATGCTTGTGCTGAAAAGCACTCTGCCTTCACACAGGAGAAGCAGCAGGACAAATATTTTCACACATTATCAGATAGCTGAGTGAAACAACCTCCACTAGAATTTACAACTGAAGGCTACCAGAATTTACAGCTTGGGAAATTGTGGCTGTCTGTATTTTCTCATTACAGTGTACTTGCCAGAGATAGAGAAAGTGACTTTTTTTTTTTTTTTTTTTTCAGCCCCCTTTTTTTTTTTTTTTTTTTTTTTTTTTTTTTTTTTTTTGTGCCATCTACTGTCTCACTACTTCCTAGTTAAACCTTGTCTCAAGTTATCAACACTCTCTGGAGAGATAAGCTTCTTCTCACTTACAACCTGTCACTAATAATCGAACTTTCAAGACTCCATCTCGAAAAGAGACTCCTGGAGGCACACAGGTCAGAGGAATTAACTGCCACCAGTCCTTGCAGAAAGCCCAGCTCATCAATCTATGGCCTCTCGTCATAATTAGAAGAACAGCTTCGAAAATTTGGGCTGATGGTGACTCCCTCCCATGCCACAAAGCCCACTGATTAAAATCTTGGTGTGAAAGTTAATGCTAAGTGCTGGTGGCGTTGTCGTGGTGACAGGGACAAACAATTCCCTTGCTGTGACATTTTCAATGTCCTGCAGAAGAAAAACTGTCCTCTTTAGTGTGGCACTGTATGAAGCTTATTTATGGCTACAGGGCTTGCTGGATTGATGACTGTCGTAACACACTGTCAAATCCTTTACTGACACATTCATTTTTTTTTTTATTTTTTTTTTCAGCCTCTGGTGTGGCAGAAATAAAACACAACAAAAATGTGGAAGTGTTATTTATCGGTTTCTCTTTGAGTAAATAGCAGATAAAATAAACCAGGTGTATTTTTGGACCCAGATCCACACACATCTCCCTACATTCGTTAAACAGATTAGAAACACAAAGAATTTCATGCACTTGGAGGTTCTCTTTCTGACTGCAGTTTTGTGATGGGTTTTTAACAGAGAAAACTCCAGAATAAGCAGGGCAGTCAACAAGTCTGGAGAACAGAGTTGTGCTTACACTGTTCACAAAAAACCTGGGTGTAGGGCATCCCTGGTGTTCAGCTTTAAGAGCTCCCATCAGGCCTGGCCTCATCTTGGTTTTGACTCTTTATTTTCAGAAAGATAAAGCTGAGGTTTCAGTGACCCCACTGACAGCACCATGCTCCAACAGTAATGTCTTCAGCTATGATTTTTTAGTACTTTTAAAATGAGAAGGTGCTACCTCTCGTCTTCCAGGTTATCTTTTTCCCCCCCTCACTTTATACATCATTAGGAAGCTTTTGGCATCTGCACTGATCAACCACTACAAGAACCTCACTCTGGGTTAAATTAATATAAACCCAGTTGCAATCAGTTATTCTTTTGTCCACTCTGCAAACAGAGGTTTCTGTTCAAGTGAATCTAACTTTAGATCATCACCACAGAGAGATCCAAATCTATGTCTCAAACATCTGCAGTGCATGCACTCAAAAGTTTCTGCATATATAATTTCCATACTGATCACTTTTCCAGGAATTGGGCTTACTTTAGTTACCAGATTCCAAATTATTAAGAGGATTCCTCTGCTTCTGAACTCTCTTCTACCAGTTGGGGGTTGGAGAAAAGTCCATGATAATTTACTCACTCCCATTATTACAAAAAGAAACTAAATAAACCCTCTGGCCTTTTTTCTAGCCAACTCTTCCTGCTCCCTTTTTAAAACATTTATTGTATGTCTTCTAAGTAAAAAAATCCCAGAGGAGAGAGGATATGGCACATACACCTTTCTCTATACTTAAACATGAAGGGAACAATCAGTCTTGTTTTCTGTTTCATTTTTGTTGGCAGGAATTTAACCCAATCAAAACTCAAATATGTTAAGCATGTACTCTTTATAACCTATCTTCAAAATACACTATTTCTTATCTGCTCCATTTTGCATTATTTAAAAAAAATAATAATTTGCAAACTTGGCCTTCATTGGTTTGGATTTGGATTTAATTCTGTTTACTGAGTGAGGTTCCAGTCACATCCCTACAAGTTACCTGTGCTGGCTCCCAGCAGTTATAACTTACAAATGTTGCAATTACAAAGTTAAATTAATATGAACCCAGTTGCAATCAATTCTTCTTTTGTCCACTCTGTAAACAATACAGAGATTTCTGTTCAATGCATCCAGGAAACGCTGCAGAGTTTCATGTAAAGATTTGTGCCAAAATATCAGCCTTTAATTTTCATTTGCTTTGTGAGTTTCCAACTCAGACTTAAATGAAAGTGTTCTTTAAGGAGGCAGAAGTGCAGGGTGCTCAAATGGTTACAAAATATAGTTCATACTCTTCTTATGCCTGATGAAAAAGCTGAGTGTGCCACATGGGTGACTAAACAGTGTCCAATATGAAAAAAAAAAAAAAAAAGAAAAACTCTAGCAGTCAGTTTTAATTTTTTCATGACCATCAGCTTTTCTTGTCCTATTAGTTACCATAATAGCAACACAGCATTGAGCAAAATACCAGAAGCTTTCATTAGAACCATTAACATAATTTGATAAGTGATAGTATTTGATTTCTGACTTTTGAACTTTGACTTAAAGCTCGGTTCAAGATGTAATCTCACTGATTGGATGTTTTTTAAAATACGAACACTTCATGTTACATGGCTTTGTTAACTGTAATTAATGTTCACATTTGTCACAAATTATATTATTTAAGAAAGAAGCAATAATGGTGAAAGATGTGACAATGTTAACTGCATGTCGTCCTCCCCCAAATCATTAAGTCCTGATCTAAGGATTGCTCAAAATAAACTGAAGTCGTGCATGCAGTAATGGAGAGACACAAATAAGAACTTTTCAATGAACTATTAATGCTTTGGCATAGCTTAAAAATAAAATAAAATGCATCCAGATCAGATGCTTCAGAGCTATGGTTCAGGATGTTCTGCTCACAAAGTGGAATTCAATTACAGTGTTTTTCTGCTCTTCAAATGCAGAGGCAAAGCAGTTAAGTTCTCATCTCCACTGCTGTGAGGAGGGGTTTTCAGAGACTGAAAAAAACCTCCCCTGACCATAGTTCTTACAGCAAAGAACTTGTTTTGCTACCTCAGCGTTTGGCCACAGCCATTGGGAGGGTTTCTCAGACTGATACCCACACCGTGCTGCCTCTAAGATGCTCCCAGTACAACTTCAAGTGTGGGCACTTTGCTCTCATAACCAGACTGATGTTTTTCTTTTTTTTTTTTTTTTTCTTCTTACCTATATACTCACTCAAAGACCTGGAGCATGCCTCCCAAGCATTTAAGGACATAATCAGACAATTATCCTGGGTGGATGTGATTTTTCAGTCCCAGCAAACCTAATACCACAGACTGTTCACAAAGCCTCTGATGTCCTCATACAGGGAAGGTGCACAAGATCATCCAAAGAGATACAAGGACACAGTATATCCTGATAAAATATCTGGAAGACAGAGAAGCTAGAAAATACACTGAGTTATAAAGCTTACACAAAGTTTGTTCTGATACATCAGTTGTGAAAAGATGCAGAAAGGAAACTACACCACTGCTCTAGTCCTGAATGCCAAGCTATGAATGAGCCAAGGAAAAGATGGATGCTGCCTCTAAGTGACAGAAAATGCCATCACTATTCTACCATACCCAAGAAAAAGAGGCTATGAAATAATAATAATAATTATTATTATTATTAAAACAATATTTAGCAAGGAAATCAAAGGATTATTTCACAAAAAGGACATTCAGTCAAGTTCTAAGCCACTGCTCTGAGCTGAGAATTACTTATGGCTAAGTTAAATAATGTAAAAGTTCCTAAGTACTCCCTTCAACAACACCTGAAAATAAAAGGAAAAAACTACCTAATTCATCATGATTTGTTCCGTTCAAAACAGTTAATTTGGGAGGTTTTGACATGACCTTTGTCTGCAAATTCAGTCTCTTTATTGCAGGACAAGAAAGAAATATATTTCAGTTCTATACAAGCTCTGAAATGAGGATTCAGGTAAATTAGAAACCAGTACAACCAAGGGTCAGGAATAGGAAAAAAAAAAAAAAAAAAAAAAAAAAAAGAAAGAAAGAAAAAACTAGAAAAAAGTAATTAAGAAAGAAAGAAAATAATAGAAAAAAGTAAGTAAGAAAGAAAAAAAAAACAGAAGAAAAAAAAAAAAAACGAAAAAAAAAAACAAACAAGAGAGCCATGAAAGTTTTTTTGAGTGATAAATTTTACAGTAAGGAAAACCTACTAGTGAGGTGTATCCAGCTAGTGGAGTCTTAGAGAAATGACTATCACTTGATATGCTAAAACAAGGAAAAGTTCACAAAAGGCACTTCTAAGGAATAAAAAAAAAAAAAAAAAATAAAAAAAATGGTTATATGCTGTCCTATTTCATTGCTACATCCTACAGCTGGATGCCAGGGCTGTAAATGGTGCTCATTAGGAGCTTGCTGAGTCACTCTCCATCACTTCAGACACAACATGGAAAAATTCCTTCATCTGGAGTGGTAGAAATTATTTTGCCCAAGAAAGCAGTGAGTCTGACAGCTCTTCTTTTGTGATCCACTCAGCACCACAATGGAATATGAAGCTCCTAGGTGGGTACAGTTTTCTACATGCTATGACTCTAAGTGTTCTGTTTGGGATCCACATTGTCCAGGTGGCATGAGAGGAAAAAAAAGAAATAAATTGCAATAAAAGATTGTCAGAGGATCGATGCCTCATACTTAAAACTGAGCATTTTGGCTCTGCTTCAGCATTCATCAGCCAGAACCTATTATCCTATGACAATATTCCATTTCACTGATATCTGTTCATTATAAAATATATATATTTACAGTATTTGGAAGGTGATTTTTAATGCTGTGAATGCCCTTTTGAAAGAGACTATTTTAACATTATAGATTCCAAATGACTAGTCAAGATATTCAATTCCCTGCTTAAATCTTTAAATATACTTAGGAATTCCTTGTTTCAATAGACTTTCTAATGCCTGTGCCTTTACTGTTTAAATATATATTACAAAGTAAAATGAGAAAGGGCTTCATTAACTCATTGCACTTCAGGAACTCACCTTTTTATGATATTAGTTTCAGTCATTTATCATTTAGCATTGCCAGTAAGCAAGAAAAGTGACAATAATATTTATTTATGTCACCATGTATGCTTTGAAGAAATCCAAGGGAGTTGGGTATCCAAACATATCCAATTTGAAAAACTTAACTCTGGCAAGGGAATAACAAACACATTTCTCTCTACCCATCTCCTCTACATCCTCTGAGTTTCAGCCTCAGTTGCTTCACTCATAAAAAGGACCCCAAAAAAATTATTATTGCCAGAACTCATGTTGCTGAGACATATTTTTTTACCCTGAAGAACCCAATAGGGAAAACACAGCTGCTTTTTTTTTTTTTTTTTTTTTTTTTTTTTGTGGTGAAGAAATCTATTTAGGCCCTGCATTTAAGGCGAATTTTTAGTAGTAATAAAAACAGTGAAACCTAAAACTGTACCCAGAAAATACCTAGGAGCATTTCAGACTAAGCCCAATATTATCAGTGGCAGCATACTGATGACCCAGATGGTATTTGTATGTTTCAAGTATGACATCTTTACTCCTCTGTCATCCAACACAAGTAATTAACAATAATCAAGTGGGTGTTAATTGGATATAATGGAACAATCTCCAGTCAGCCTGAGCCTACTATTTGCCTCTTACTAGTAATTATGAACACTAAGTACTCAGCTAATCTCCTTCTTCTCACTGAAGCCAAACAGAGGTGCAGTATTTACTCAGCTGATCGCTTGTTTTGTCTGCAATTTCGGCTGCTTTAAGCCAAGAAACTCATAATTTGCAGAGAGAGCCGTCACCAGCTGCCAGGAGCACACAAAAGAATGCAAGGCCCTAGATGACAGCAATTCAGGCTCTAGCATCCAGGAGAAAAAAGGAGAATTATGAATTCAGCTGACCTGCTACAACCACAGTAGCCACGACACCTGGCCAGGTAAAACTGCAAACGGGGGAGAAATTCCCCTTCCCAAACCATGTTTCTCCCCCAGAAAATGTGCTGTTGAAAGAGAAAACTTCCAGAGCTGCTGTTCTTTTGCTCTGAAAGCCTCTAACAACCCCTTTGCTGATAGGAAAGTGGAGAACAATCTCAGCCACATCGCTGGAGAATGTTCTTGGCTGTTTGATTACTATTACTGCAGCAAATTGAAAGTATCTTATCAAGAGTGACCATTAGAAACATATTACCAGCCATTAAGCAGATGGTTAGATGGTTTATAATAGCTTTTACATAGTAATAGAATCCAGGCTAGCCAGCCTTATTTATGGTTATTAAGGCCAAAAAGGAAAAAAAAAAAAATAAAAACAGTGAAGAAATTATTTTTTGGTGTGGTGAAAGAGGGCATTTTTCAGTGGTTTTGCAAGAGCATTGTATAACTAATGCACAAGTCAGAGAATTCATTACAACACTTAAAGTCCACTTAAATGCTATTAAGTTTACTTTTCCTGTAAAAAATTTATCTTCCCCTCATTGCAAGAATTGGATTGATTCAACATGTGCAAAGAGGTAGCCCAGTGGGCAAACCAGGTTTGGGGACAGCTTGAAAAACTGCTCCAGGAAATTCTTTGCATCACTTAATCTGCCCAAAATTTTGTTTTAGAAGGACTGAATTTGTTCGTGTTGGGACAGATTATTTTTTTCCTATGTTACACGTAGATGTCATCACTATGTCAATAACCAAGACATACATTGATTTCCAGGAAGGATACACTATTTGGAATACAATAACTGATGGATGCAGAAGGCCAGACATACAGACCATTAGGTACAATTATATTATTGATTCCATGTTTAAATTTGGGAAAATCACTCTGTGCATGATGAGAAACTTGCAATTTTCCTGTGTCAATTCACATCTGCAGCTGGGGCTTCAACTTCCACAGTTTAGGTAGGAAATAGCATTATTGGGAGCTTTTAAATCAAATACCACAAAGCAAACTGCAAACAAATCTACAAAGCAAAACTTACACTACTTCAACACAAATAGTATTCAAAATTTCTGTTGGCACCCTGTAATTTTTGACTGAAAAGTAAAAAAAGTATCCTAGCCATGAAATACAGGTACATTAACTTATATCAGCTACAGTTTTCAGAAATGAAATCAACACTTTGCAGTCATTGTATCGACCATTTCCCCATTATCAGGTTAAATGAGCAGTGTTACACCTTGAAACCAAATTTTCAGTGATGTTTTCTTCAAAGTCATCTCTTTCATAGCTCACCCCAAACCAACTTTTGCTAATTCTTTTCACACTTCTCCCAAACAAGATGGGTATTTTTGAGTCTGCAATTTTCCTAAATTCTCTCCAGATTTATTTTAGGATTATACCTCCATAGATTTCTAGTCAAGTTTCTGTCATGACCTCCAGAGAATGAATTAATACTTCTCAGAGACACCTGAAACACTTCTCTGGGCTGGGAAACAGCATTTTCACCTCTGTTAAGCAGAAGCAACAAGTGCTACCAGAATAAAGGATTAATTCCTAAGGGCCAGACGACTACTGCAGCTTCATCACACAATCTTTAGGAAAAAAAAGAGTTGCCAAGGTTGCAGCAGTATTATTTAGGCTGGAAGTGGTCAGCATGATTCAAAACTCTGTGACTTGTCTTTCTGGATAACACCCTGGCTGGTTCAAGGTGTCCTAAGGCTGTGGGGTATTCTCTGTTCCTCCTTTCCTAACACTGTCCCAGGGGGGAAGAGAAAGAAGACAGGTGGAGAGATTTCTATTAAATGACAGTTTCTTTTAGGATATACCCATCTGCAGCACCTTATTTTGATTAGTTCTAATGCAAACTGGCTTTATAATCATGCTCTTTTCAGTTTGCCAGCTGTTTTGGATACCATTCTGAAGTGCCTCATTCATCTTATCCATGGGAGAGGGTATTCCCATTTGGCACCCTCATTAGCATTTGGTACTGCACAGGAGAGACTTAAAAAGTAGATTTTTCAGTCACAGTACTGTATCCATTACTCTTCCATTATCTCTTACTCCAAGAGATTTTTTGGTTTGTTTGTTTTTTGTGGTAAGAGAGCTGACAGTGTATGAAAGATTCAGCACCAAAGCATCTCAAGTAAACTCTGCTTTAGATTCTTTCTCCCTGAAAATGGAGAAACACACCCAAACAAGAAATACTCTGTACAAACACACACACACAAGAAATAATCAAAAACCCCACCACTAAAGACTGGTTGACTTTCCAAATGGTATTTTGGATCAGGTCACAGAGGACAAGTGTTTTTCAACAGAAAAGGCCAACTGAGTTCAGAACTTAAGACAGAAGTAACTTTACATGGAGTGGATCATCATCAGAAAACAAGCATTAGCTCCTCATTCTGCTGCATCAAAAAGCTTTTCAAAGTCACAAGGCATCAATATCCATCAGAAGGTATCTATCAAGTACCTTGGTGCACTCTATGTGATCCCTGGGTTAACTTCTGGTATCACTGCCTTGAGCAATTCAATACTTGAAGATAAAAACATAGATAAAAAATTACAATACATAAGATATACCATGTAAGCTACACAGACATCTCTTCCACCTCATCTAACATCATGAATTCAACAGAAAATGAGACCTCACTCACATTTCCACTGGATGCTTAAATTTTTGTTGTCCTTTATTCTTCTCCCACTTTTATTCTATACCTAGAAACCTGGGAACCCAGCTCATCTTTAGGAACAACAGGCTGAAGCCAGAGATGTGGTGTGCCTCTGTAATTTTGGCCTCACCTGGGTTCCTTAATTTACCCAAATTTGCAGCTCTGAGAAAGAACAGAAGTAAGAACTCAAAGAAAAACCAAAACCCAAACCACAAAGTTGGTTTTTTTTTTCCACATGAGACGTTTCAGTCACATGCAAAAATACTAATCCAGTCTTGAAACCAATCACCTTTTGGTTGAGAACATGAAACCTTGAGAGCACCAAGAACACTGAGGTACCTTGTGCATCAGCACATCCCTTCCATCCAAACTTCAAGGAGCACAGATCAAATGCAGGAATGCTCCATACAGGTGAATTACCATCCCTCCACCTTGCAAAAAACCCCAAATCCTGCTGTTTATTGCTATCCCACTTCAAAGAAACCTGTCAGGCCTCTCAGTGGCAGGGTGAAAAGCAACATGAATGGCAGGAATTTTGATTGATGTCACTGCCTGCCTGTCAAGTGAAAGGAGCAGGGCCAACCTAATCACATTAGATTAGTGGCTCCAGACATGATATAATATTTTGGTGTTACAGATATGCATGTAGAGTGTGTGCATGCACAAAAATCACAGGCATATAAACATATCTTTCAAAAAATAATGTGTATCAAAGTGTGTTATCAAACAATGCCTGTGGGTTTGGGGTGGGTTTTTGGTTGGTTTTTTTTTCCTTTTATTCCTGTAGTCATATGCAAGTAAACTGGATGGATTTTCAAGACTTTGCTTTTGACCTTCCATAAATTTTCTGGAGGCTTGATCCATTAGTTTCTTTCTTTTTTTGCAGTGATATCCTGAGCAAGGTAATTTGTACTATGAAAACAGAGTGAAACTGATGCAACTACTTTTCCTAGGTAACAGACTAATATGCAGATTTACATATGCAGTCAGGCTTTACTGATAATGAGCTCAATAAGTTTTAAAAAGTGAGAATATCGTAAGACAAGAGGGCTTCTGCAAGAAGGTCACAGAAAAAAAGTCATCAGGCAAAGTGTGCAAACCAAAAGGTCTATTTCAAGACATGAAACTGGAATCCAAGTACTACTGTCTGATCAGTGGTCACACACAGTTGATACCTCTGTTGGCTGATAAGTATAATAAATACATAAATAAATTTTAAATAAAGAAAATCCCTTCTCATCCCTATCCCATGCAAATTTGAACAAACCTGGGCATTAAAAAAAAAAAAAAAGTGGTCAACAGAAACCAGGGTTCCATTTCAGCTGGAAAGAGCTAAGCCTCTGAGATCCCATGCCTCAGGCTTGAGCTGGCAGAATGCTTTTTTTGGATGCTTTAGAGCCTGTGTTGAAAACCAAAAAAAATCCAATGCTTTGGTCACTGCATGGTTACAGAGTTCATATTTACTGTACAGAACTTGTTCCATTAAGTCTGAGAGAAAAGTATCATCTTTGCATCTTTGGGATTTAGATAACATCAAATAAGAGAAACTGCATTCCATGCTTTTGTCTTGAACACAAAAGAGAAGTCAGCTCAATGCTGGATTTTCTGCCTTTTGAGCCTAGTTCTGAAAGGTCCTCAAGCATTTTTCCCTTACACAGTGACAGATGTACAAATATCAGTCAGAACACTGAGCATAATTTTTTTCCAACACAAGTTGGAAGTGAGGGTTGACTTCCTATAAACTGCATCCCCACCTTCCCTGCTATGGAATTCTGAGCCCTGAAACCTGATGAAGAAATCAAAGCATACCCTGGATAAAATGCTGCAAGAGTTACTGAACAATGGACACTCATCAGGTAGTAAATCTAAAGGAAATTTAAATGCAACCTAAATATTCAGACACAACCCCTACGTAGCCATGTAGTAGTTACTTGCACATAACCCAGATGAGCCTTGGAGAAGACTGCAAGAGTCAATGGAAATAAATCTCCTTACATTTATACAAGCAATACTCACACACAAAACTTACAAAACCAACCTGCTAAACAGTTGGCCCTCTCAAGCCTGATCTGCTCACTGATTGAACCTGAAGAAGCCAGGTCCCAGTAGGCTCATTCCAGGCAGGAACTCTGCAGGTTTCTGCATGACCTCTGTTTTTCAAATCCTGCATATGAATTTTGCTAGCTTTGAAAACGTTTTAGGGCTTCCACAGAAATTTGTAAAATGTCAGCTTGAAAATTTTAATTGACTTATTAGCAATATCTCTTCTTTGAATGACCTTTTAGTCCTTCTTATAACATATCACCTACTTTTACTACCTTCTAGCTGACAGCTTTTAATATATTCCTTCCTAGTGGATGATATCATCTGTCCTTGGATGGAATTAACTAAAGCACTACACATTTAAAAGCTGACATTAATCCACATCCACAGATTTTTAACAGCTGCTGGGATAAATATTGTGTTTCCATGCATTAGGTTTTATATAACAATGAGTAGTAGAAATAAATTGAGATTAAATATACACTGGCAACATCAAAGCCAAGGAGAAAAAACACACAGCTGATAAATGCACTGTTATAGTGGCTGCATATATCAATGACTGAAAATACTTACTATAATTAGCAAGAATAATTCAGTTACAGTGTAAGCATCAGGTGTATTTTGTTACTATGGCATTGTTATATCTCTTGATAACCACATTTATAAAAACTTCAGCAAAGAGAGCACTGGTTCAAGACTCAGATAATGTAGCAACTATCACAGCATCATATTTCTCTTGCAAATTATTTAGTATTCATCTATTTTGGTCTGCAACTAAAGAGCACAGGAACTTGAAACCTCCACCCTTCAGCAATAAGCACTCACAGCTCTCTGTAGGGTTTGCTTGCAGACATAAGATTCTTTTATTCTGTCAGTCCCACATTCATTATCAGAATCTGAAAACTTGGAAAAGTTCAGACAGAATATAAATTTCTCAAAACTTAACTCACACAGGAGTTTTCAGCAAAATGGTAGAAAGGTTCTTGCTACACTTTTCATCTGTAATTATTTCCTACAAGATCTCCAAGTAACATAAAATTGAAATGAATGGATTGATACCCCCAGCTAATTCACAGCCACTAATACACATTTCAGTGAACTTGGCTGAAAATACTCTGAATTTTTTAACAATTGAATGAACTTCCTTTGCTACCCTAAATATCTTCAAAGTCTTTTACAGATGCAAAGCATTTAATACAGTTGGGACACACTGGCTCCACATTTAGCAGGCAAAATAACACAAACCATCAGCTGCCACAGTTCAATTCTGCTGTTTCAGTTTCTCTCATATGCAGCATCTGAATATGCAAATAAGAAAGTTCCAAAGTCCCAGGCTCTAGGATGGTCTGTCACACTGTCATTTGGTATGTATTGAAAATTCAGATATTAAAAGCTCACAATTAGCACCTTTTAGATCCCATTCCCAGGTCAAGCCTGAAACAAGCACAATGGGATCCACTCTTCTTCCATCTCTTTACCCATTCACCACGTTATATGGGAATGAAACTAACCCATACCCACATCTTGGAAACAGAACAGCATTTTGACACTTAATTCTGCCTCTTGTAATGGGATTATTAGCAGTAAGCAGGCAGGACTTGGACCACAATCAGTACTCAGCTGGAAAAATTCTGGGGAGTGGAAGGGATTGAGAGAAGGAGTTGAGAGTAAGGGAGACCATATTAGCAACTTGGTCTAACAATGAATCAGCCTTTTAATTTCCATTTAACACATTTAGTTTTAAAGTAAAAAGAGTCAATGTGCAAGAGAGTCTTATTATTCACAAATTTTAAACTGACATAAATTAGAGATTAAAGAAATTGGAGATGGATAAACTATTCCTACAAAATTAATTGCTTTTCTCTTCAGGAAAATAGGCTACAGAGGAGGAAATATATTTTCCAATTGACTTGAGATTTGTTCATTTTGTTACCTAACTTTTTTACTCTAAATCTCCACTTATGGTAGAAATCCCAGTGTTACACATCCCTATTTTATTGTGCATGCATACAAACATACACTTGGTTGTATGTAGGGGCTATCTCCTCCCTCCTTTTCAGCTGAAAGCTGCAAAAGTTGCATGTCTGGGTAGAAGAGAACACACCACTGAAGGGGTTTCACTATTCCAAGGTTGTGAACAACCTGAATTAAAAGAGAAGAAAAATCACAAGGTGTATATGGTGCTGTTCTCCAATTACTTTCCCCTTTTCAGTAGAATACAATTATCTGCTTCTAAGACAAAGCTTTTGATGAAATTTAATATGTTACTGCTACAACACAACATTCTGGCTTCACTGGAAGACTTTAAATGTTGCACTATTGCCAAACCTTGGATTTTGTTGTCTGGAAGGAAAAACTGTTTTCTTATGACAAAGACTTGAGAGATATATCCCTTTAATTTTTATTTTTTTTTTCCTACTTCATGTTCATATGTGTTGAAACTCATTGCTTCTGGAAATGAAGATGCTCTGGTGTCAGCTGTAAAATCTGTATCTCACTTCCTCAGACAAGTGGATATTTATTGACAGGGTGTGAGAGAGAAAGAGAGGAGAGACTGCCTGTCCTGGAGCCAGTAACCTTGGTGAGGATGCAATGTCACAAACACCAAGCCATCATTCTCAGAGATGTACAGCATATTATTTAAAGGGAAACAAATATCAGCCCCTGAATGTCACTGCAAGGACACCTCTTCTGCCTCTTAACTAAACTTATCAGTGCTGGGGTTTAATATGGTACCTTTCTCATCCTCCCCTCAAATTCATCTTACAGAGCAGCTCCTGACAGTACCAGAGAGCAGTCAGGACTAAGATTTAGTGACATTTGCTTCAAACAGATCTAGATTTATTGACATTTGTTGCCTGCTTCTTCTCTGAGGAACCGCACGCAGGATTAATTTTAACTGTTTCTTAAACTCTTGCCAAGTGCATACTCCAGGTGAACAAAGTCCAGACCCACAAATTAGCCCTACTTGCATATTTCCACTTTTAACTAGGAGGCCAGAACTCGAATCACAGGACCCTAAACACATGGGCAAGGTTTTGCTGGAAGGTACACACTGATCTCTGTTCAAAATGTAATTTTTTCCAGGAGGGAGGGGAGGATTTATACCTCAGTAGTATATGCAAACACTTCATTAACAACTGCACATTAAAATACTCCAGGAGGAAAAAAGCCTCATCTTTTAATAACTATGTCAGCAGTGAAATATTGCTCAACTAATTCAGTCTTTATTTATTACTACGACCTGTACCTTATGTTAACTTCTAAACCCCCAAATTAATACATGTTTTACGGGTCTGGTTTTTCTATCTTCGTGGCTGAATAACAAATCTGCTTCTACAAGGGCACCTAACTATCTTGTTGTTAATCCTTATAAATTACATTAACTGATTGAATTAATGTTTTTCAAATCTAGGAGCAACACCTGGAACTCAGCTGCACAGCAACAGAAAAGCTTTATCTTGTATACAGTAGAGACACAGCCATTTGTTCCATTATATGGAAAGGAATTAGCATGGAAGGATGGAGAGATTAATATACTCTCTTGGCTCTCCTAATGTTAGATTAAAGTATGAAGCTGCAACATTCTGTAAAAGATGAACTCCTAAATGAAAAAGAACTTCTGGATGTAAATTTGGAAGTCCAAAAACACCCAAGAGGCCCAACTATAATTATTGCTGAGGAAAGCTGTTTAAAACTAAAAATACATTTCCATTAACAATCAAAATTAGTTTTCATTGCCTTTTCCTTAAGTTTTCAGTGAATAACCTTTAATGCTAGCCCATGATAACGATTCATTAGGAAAAAATCAAATTTGTGTTTCAGAAGTATGCATAATAAAAAAAGAATCAGAAATCATCCCAATGAAAAACAAATGCCAGAAGACACAGAGGAGAGGTTGGGGATGAAAAATATTCCACAGTAAGAGGCATCTCATCAGAGTACACCCTGGTTTTTTGCATGCAGTTCTACAGAAGAATGATATTAAGATGCATTAATCAAAATAATCTATGCTCATCTTTACACAATATAAACTCCTCCAATTTATGCTACCTGCTCAGAGTTATCCGAGGTGTATTTGGTGGGCAGAAGCACTGCTGGGTACAGAAGAGCTGTAAAACATCTGCAAACTGCACAGCAGATGCACATTAGCTCCAAAGTTGGGCTGCACAACTCTGATTTTTACAGATTTTCTACATGCCAAGAAAACAGACTTTAGTTTACAGGAAAAGGATGCAGTGTAGCCTTTCAAAAATAGAAATTTCCACAATTTCTGTGCTATCTAATCCACGTGGCTGTCACTGGAAAACGTGGTATAGTGAATTATACCAAATACTAAGCTTAATTATGAACAGTAACCTAGAAATCTTGATTAGAAATCATTTGCTCACTACACTCAGACTCTCTGAAAACAATGATGAATTTATATAGCACGCTGCAATTCCAAATAAATTATTCCTAGAAAATCAAAAGGAAGGTAGGGATTATACCAGAAATTATTTCTTAGGCTCACTGCCAAATTTTAACTAGACCAGCAACTCCAGAGTAGAAGTATTACAGTAGCAAGCCTGCTTTACAGAAAAATAGCTACTTAACATTCACATCCATTCTTCCCATCTCCAAAAGCAGGCAGCTAGAAACTCTGGCCCAGATCCCAAGGATGCTGCACACTGGTTGCAAGCATTTCATTAGCAAATCCATGCCACAAGTTCTCAGAATTATTCTTGTTCCCAAAGTTCCCAAGTGTAGTAGGTGACCCTGCTCAATCTACCTGACTGAAGGTTTTCAGAAGGATGTCATGACTCTGATGGGGCTCCAGAAACTCTCAGAAGTTTTCCTTTTTAATAAGGAAATAATAATAAGGATAATAATAATAATAATAATAATAAGGAAATAATAATATTTCCTTTTTAATAAAGGAAAACTGACCATCAATATTGTGAAGCCTTCACAATCCTCCCTTAGAGAAGTCCAGGCAGTTCTGAGTTCCTAAGAAAACCCTCTTTGAGATGAAAAGAACTCCTGAAATGTACTATTTTATGTCAGAAAAGGACCTTATATTTATATGTAGTAAGAGATTAAATAAATCATGATTACAACAGTAAACATGTAAATTCTGATCAATAAGTACTTGCCTCCTGCTCCCCCCAACACTAACAGCTGCAATAAAGCTTTAAATGTAAAGCTGAGCACAACCAGCCATAAAAGTATGTAAAATAAATGAGGATAACATAATGAGGGAATCCAACATTCATCTCATAAATATAACATAACGACCACAACTAAAATGTCAGAGAATCTAATAAATCAATATGGTAGGACAGAGCTATCTTTATGCTTAGCATACATAAAAATATATTTACATGCAGGCTCTTTTTTTAAACCAGGGATCAAACTAGAAAAATTATAAGAAATTTAACTCCTTATTCACATAATTATCCAACGTTTCGTGTTATTTTTATTTTGGTTTTCTACCCAACTGGAGAGAGCAATAAACAGTTGGGGTTTTTCCCCATAAAATTAGAAAAAAAATCAAATTACATAATTCATTACCATGCAAAGTAAAATCAAAGTATGCATTTAGCCCTTGGAAGGGACAATTCAGAGAGACTGTTCAGAAAAATATCTCCAGGAACAGGTGAAGAACCTTGTAAAAATTCCAAATTTTTAGGTACAGCAGATGTTTTGAAAAGCAATATATGACAGTGCATATTTTCATAATAACCTCTGAGAATTGGTATCAAGTACTTAAATATGGGTTACAGAAGTAGATAAATCTATTTTAGCTGCTGATTTGAAAGCATCAAGTGGTATGTGAGCACAACAGCTACAATAACAAGCAGAACATGGTGCAGACTCAACAAATGCCACTTTTATTTCAAATTCTGTCCATGATTCTATTACTAAAAATTTCTGGGGTCCTTTAGGACAGAAACCACCAACAGCCCACAATAATACAAGATATTACAGCCCATATTAATCAAAACATGTTCTAAATGGATTTTTGCTCAGTCTTTGGCATTTCCTCACCATACTGTTCCACCCAGGACATGATGGTGGAAACAAAGTCTTGGTAATTCTGTTCATAGGCACCAGATGGCATTAAAACAATTTATACAAGAAGGTGGCAGACTCATAGAATTGTTTGGGTTGGAAAATACCTTAAAGATCACCTAAGTTTTAAACCCCATGCCAAGGGCAGGAGCACATCCCACTCCAAGCCCCCATCCAACCTGCCCTCCAACACTCCCAGGGATAGAGAAGCCACAGTTTCCCTGGGAAAGCTATGCCAGTGTCTCACCACCTTCCCAGTGAAGAATTTCTTCCTAATCTGATCTAAATCCACCACTTTTCACCTTGAAACCATTCCCCTTCCTCCTATCACTACAGAACCTTGTACATAGTCCATTTGTCTCTTGGTTTTCCAAGAGAAATGGAAACAAAAGCTTTTCCACTTGGCTTTGGGGCCAGGCTTAAAATGTTCACCTCTGTTGATCATCAAGGTTAGGTACTATTTATAGGGACACAACACTGTTTTTAATAGAATCAAATTACACACCCTGATACTGTAGTCAACAGCTGTTTGTTTCCAATCTTCAGTCCACAAGCAGACACTTGGTCTCTGAAAATCATCCCAGACAACCAACAGAAGTTCCTACACACTTCTTAAAAGCAGGCATCTCAAAAGGCTGAGTAGGGAAGACCATACTTGAAAATTAAAGACACTATTAAAAGTCAGGAAGTAGACACTTAACCTAGAGAGTAATTATTACAGTCAGAAATACACTTTTAAGCCAAACAACAGACTCCTTGGCATCACAGCCCCAGCCTCCTCTGCTATGGCATGAGATCTTTTTTAAGCACTCTGTAGTCCACAGTCACTACTGTAAAATAAAAGGGATCAGCACTGTCAGTCCTTTGTGTTCCAGACTGTGATGCTCTCACCAGATACTTCCACAACTTCCAAATTCAATCATTATTTTTGCAATACAACTATTGGAAGTTTTCCACTAGATTTCACTTGACTTGTCAGTGTCTTGGTGGGAAGCCTCGTGGAAAAACATGACTCCCAGAGTCAGAATGTTATTTAATTGCTGACTTAAGCTTTCTCCTATGGCTTCCCCTCTCATCCAACATTTACTGCTGCTGACCTGAAGAGCTGTGTAGGTCTTGCCATCTTCTAGACTTTTTCTTACAGACTGCAATAGAGCTACTTAAACATTTATCAAGTCTGCCTTGCAATGAAAATCTCTACAGAGGTTAAGCATCTGCTCCTGAAGGTAGTAAGAGAGTCAAATTCATCATCTGGTGAACAGATTGCAGAACAAGACTGCAATTTACTTCTGAAGAGCATCACTTTCCTTATGAGAAACAACAAAACCAAGTCAGACTTGGCACCCTCAACCAAACAAGACAGAGGACTTGTTAAGGGGACCAAAGCAATACCTTCTAAAGCAGCCTGAGGACTGATGCTTCTCCAGTAGAGACAAAATTTCCTTCTTTTGATTGTTACAGGTCTGTGAAGTATGAACCCAAGTTCATCCACAGGACATCCAACTAAAGGGAAATCTTCACAGCAGGCCACTGCACTCAAAAATGATTACACCAACAACCAAAACCAAGAAAAGCTGACACCAGAGCACTTCAGGGAAGATGACAAAGAAGTCCCTACAACGTTGCCTTGGGACTGACATTTTCCACCAGTTACTGGACTGCTCCCTACCCTCACCCATTGCTAATTAGTACTGACATCCAAACCAAGTATCTCTGTCCAAGCAAATCCAATGCAGCTTATGTTTGTTTTTAAACCAAGTAACTCGATTACAATGGTAATTGCTCTTTCCAGTTGCTTGGATTTTCTCAACAAAGAACTTGCTTTTGCTCCAGCAGCCTTTCCTCACCACTACATTACAAACACTCAGTGTAGGAACATACTGGATAATAAATTGAAAGCTCAAATCTCAAAGACAGCCTTGCCCACTTGCAGAGTTCACAGATAAATTCAGAAATTACCTGAATTGGTTAATCCAGGTTCCAAAAGCAGTTTCATTTACTGATGTGTAAGGTACTTCAGACAATAACCACTTAAAATCATTACTTCATGCCAGTAGATAAGTTTTTATACTGCTAAGAACTTCATTCCTCCATACTTCACCCAATTTGCTTTAGCTGAGAATAATTTCTAACTTCCATGAGAGGAAACACAGTTTTTGAGCAAAATGTGGTAGCTTCATGCACAGTTTTCTCTCCTTCGTGAACTTAACTCAAAGAGAATGATTTATTCTCTTTAGTTTTATGATGCTGCTGTTTCCAACAACTGTACCTGCAACTGTACCTTTAAACTCATGCAATTTTTGGGGTGTGAAGATGCTGTAAAGGGTGTACTTTACAACAAAGTGGAAATGCAAAGCTTTCCAGTTGCCCCAGGATATTGAACATATCTCTCTACAAGCCTACAGGTTACAAGGATGAGAAATCAAAGCACTACCGTGTGATAAACCAACTTTTAAATGTGTTTAAATCTCAAACTGAATAAACTTTCATAAACTTTCATAAATTTCTAAGACTGTCCTGCCTACCTGCCAAGGTCTACAGCAACTCTAGCATCATTTGGACAAATTCAGAATTCAACAAACTCTTGGAATTAAGTGTTTATTAAGAATGAAATGAGAATTCATGTGCAAATGTAGCATGAGGAAGTCTAATTCTCAAGAGTAAGCAGACAGGGGTTTTCAGGAGTGCAGTTTTGGTTCTCTTTCAATGCACAAAACCACCTAAAAACCATATAAGAACCTGTCTAGATACCAGAACAGATTATAAGCAGAAGATCCATCATGCTGAATTACAAAATTAAAATTACTATTGAAACAGATTGGTTTTTAGAAAGGGAAAAAAACCCCAAACACATGGTATACTACAGTTATATTTTAAAACATTTAAGAAGTCAGAAGAGAGGAGCGTGGAATACTGCAGTTGAAATGATTTTCATATTCCAGGAGTGCCAAAGCATTTGTGGAAAACTGGGAAAATGCTCAACTCTGCTTCCTATCCACTTTTCCCCCAGATAATCTGTGGAAGTAAGCAGAGAGCTGTATAGGAGAAGTAAACATAGGAGAAGTAAACACAGTATGTGTTTTGTGGGGTCACATGTTTTCTGCAAAGAGGATTCCTGCAGAATATTATAGAGATATTTCTACATCTGCCTCTCTCCATAATTTATTCTCTAGCACACAGATCATGTATTGACATAAAATCCAATAAGCATACATGAAGAGTAGGAGCCTTGTACTGAGTCTAACCTCTTACTGCACTTTTTTTCTCATTTATATATATTTTTACTGAATACACCCACACTCTTTTCCCTGTTTTTCTCTATTGTATCTAGTTTTATCTTTGTTTTTTTAGCTTTTTTTAAAGCTTTTTTTTCTTTCAGTCCTTCTCACCTACCTCTTTTAATGTGTTTTCCTCCATATCACCTTAACATCTATAATCAGTTTAGATCAGAGAAGACAAGAAAAGCTGGAACTATAAAATAACATCCTTGACAGTAATGCCATTACTCTGCATTTTCCAAGTTCTGTGACCATTCACCTTCCCTCTGATCCAGATCTGCTTGTGTTTTATTAAATTATTGGTACTATGAATGAAGATTATTTGGGGCATAATCAGATGATACACACAAGGAAGTTCCAGGACAGAAAGATGAAGCTAAAGGAGCATCTCATTCCTTCAGAGAAAGCACGGGGGGTTTTTAAACCAAAATATTGATGTCTTCACATATAACCCTAAGGGCACATAAATGTATAAACACCAACAAATTAAAACTACTGCAAAAACACATATCCATTTTCTGCAACAAGCATTTACCTGCCACTCCCAATCCCTGCCATATGTTGATCAGACAATTGCACAGCACAATTTTGAATTACAATAATCTGCGTGCCTTTTTTTTTTCTTGCTCCAGACTTTTTTTTTTTATTAACAAGCTCCTTATTGCCACGTAATTATATCTACCTAATAAATGAGAATCACTTCAAGTCCAAATTGACTGGAGGAATCTGAGAGCAGCAGGTTCAGCTTCAGACTGACCGATGCATAAGGCACAGTAATTATTCTGACCAAATAATTTTTTTTTACAGCAATATCTGCTGCTTTCATTAATCTCCACTTTTGGGTGTACTTTCTGCTTTTCAGCAGTCATCCTGCACAAGGTGGGTTACTTAAGAAACAATTAGGTGCATATACAAAACAATTTGCAGGCAGTCTGACTCTTTCAGCTCCCTAAGTGAAGTGCCTTTCAAGGCTGATTTATAACACTGTCGTCTTCAGAAGGCAAAATAATTAATAGGAGCATGGACTTCTAATTTCAGTGACTTCCAGAGAAAGTGGATTTCATTTGATTTATGATGGCCAGTGACTTTGCATTTTATCAGTTCATTCACTCATTATTTATGCTGATGACCAATTTCAATGGGTCGCTATCATCTAACTCGCTACTAATCAAAGAGAATTAGGGTTCACTGCATTATTTAGAAGCCACTAATTTATCTTCAGAACAAGTAGCAAGAATAGTTTGGGGCCTTCTACATGATAAAGAAGCACAGCTGGCAAAGTCACAGCATTTGCTCGCTATATTACAAATGAATGTCGTGGGGGGGAGTTGCAAGAACTACTACTTTTTACCCAAGTTTTCAAATGGAGCAGACTGCACAGAAAGAAAATAAATAAAAAGCATTGAAACAATGAAATGAAACACTTTGAGCTGTGCCAAAATGTTTAAAATATGCATTTTTCCCTTCCCTCTGCAAGCAAGTCAAAGACGCTTTATTTTAAAAAAATTCTGCTAACCAAATGGAGATCTTTCCACCAAAACAATCCTAGCTGGACTATTTCCATTTGAAAGGTGGACAACACAATTTCTCCACACAAGAAAACAGATCAGACTGAAAGTTAAACGTTCAAACAAGGGAGTCCTAACAGCAAATAATATCAAATCATGTTCAATCATTTGGGAAAAAAATAAATACCCCATAACGGGGGGGAATAAATAAATAAAATTAGTTGCCTGTTTTATGTTTAGTGAACAGAGCACAAAAACTTTATTTCAGTATTTTCATACCTTTACCCTTTGACATGCATTTATCCTTCAATTTCCTGAGGGCTTTCTGTAGGGTCCACCTTGTGTGTCCCACTCTCCCAAGCAGATTGTGACCATTTGGTGCAGGTGTTCAACCTTTCCCCTAACAGGACTTTTCCCTGCAGGTCTCTGCTCTGTTTCAGCCACATTTTAGATGCTAAGTAAAGGTGGGGGATGAAGAAATAAATCTAGAGAGCCACAGAAAACAAAGATTCCTTGGGACCTCCAGGCAGACACGTGGCATCTGAAAAAAATCATCCATTGCTCCTTAAGCAAACCCAACTTTTCAAGGTGTAAAAAGCCCAAAGTTTCTTTGTATCCTTCAGCATCCCCAGGGCAAGCAGAAAAACTGTTCACCTTTCAAGCCAGAGGAGGGAACCTCAATGAGGGCCAAGCAGCCTTGATTCCAGACACCTTCATTGCCTTCCCTGATCCCAAGAGAAACAAGCCCATATGGGCAGGGTTGGCATCTAAAGCAAATCCACCACCCAAATGCTCCCCTGGAGGCAACAGCTCCTTGTGCTGCTGCTGAACCTTTCTGAAGTGACATCTGGGTTTAGCTGGGCCTTTGGAGAGGATTTTCCACATTTTCCTCAAGAATTGTTAAGTGCGGAAAAGAAAACACCGCCACCCGCCCTCCAAAAAAAACCCACACATGGTGTCAATGTGATATTTCAAAATAAGCCTTTTCCACATAATTAAGACTCTCCCCTCCCAAAAGACTGCCATTTACATCAGTAAGCTGGTTAAACAGTTCTTTAAGCTTTTTAATTATTTTTTTTAAATGGCTTGTAAATAAAAAATTCATTTCTGGAGCATCCTCACGGTACTAAATGTTTTTGATGGATTTATTATTTCCTTCATGCACTTCCATACACAGAGTCACAGAATAGTTTGGGTTGGAAGGGACCTTGAAGGTCATGTTGGTCCAAGCCCCACGCATGGGCAGGGACACCAGGTTGCTCAAGGTCCCATCCAACCTGGCCTTGAACACTTCCAGGGACTTCCACAACTTCCTTGGGCAACCTGTGCCAATGTCTCACCATCCTTAAATTAAAGAATTTCTTCTTAAATCTCCAACACCCTACTGCCCATATACTACAACCAAACCCTAATATAATATAGTATTATATAGTATGCTCACCATACTATAACCAAAGGGTGGTTATGGTTTGGCCCACAGGCTGAGGTCACCCCACTGGGACATGAAAATCAGAAAAGAAAAAAGACAAATAATGGTATTACCATAGGACACACCAAGGCAACAACTTGGAAAATCATTACATAAAGCTACCAGGTTTATTGGACAAAATGGGGATTTTTGTTGCCAAACAATAATTACAAACTGATTGAAATTACCAAGCCATTCAGATTAGTGTTCATCAGAGTTTTATTCACATAAACACAACATGCTCATCATACTAATGATCTGAAATAAAACCCATGACTTGGCATACTTTTCTGCACCATAACACAATTTACATTTCACTGCTAGTAAAATCAAGCTGAAACACTGCAGTCCAGTTCATCTTTAAACTGCTTGCATTTTCTTTGCTGCTAATAAGCATTAAAAGGATTTTCCTCAAATATACCTTAAAACATTTCAGTCACTTCTCTTATTAAAAATTGTCTATAGACCAAAACCTCCTAGGACTATACAAATTTCTGCATTTATAGCAATAATGATATTATTCTTTTTTTTTTCCTCAAAAAAAAGAAAAATTTAATTAAAAATCAAACCAAAACACCATTCCTAAATGAAATCTGTCAATAGGCTTTTTTTAAATACAAGTTAAAAAAAATTAAAGCCATCAGTCTGATTACAGCACACCAAAACCTTCAAACATAATATTCTCAAAAACATTCTTGTGGATACAGTTCTCTTTGCAGGTGACAAAGAGGGTTTGGGTTTTTAATTTTTTTTTTTCAGTCATTTGTTTTCAAATTTTCAACTTGCAGAAAAAAAATTCACATATATTCTCAGACATATAAAATTGCTCATACACTTCAGAAACCAATTTCTACAGCCAACATTCAGACTGGAGGAAAAATACCTTAAGCTACAGCAATTAGTTGATTCAGAGAATAGTACTATTGTGTAAAAAAGACAGGACAGTAAAAGCTCAAGATTTAAGCAGCAGTTGCATCATATGCTTATTACATAAAAGCAGCTTAATTAATCTGTCAAACATTGAGCAAGTGATGTCTCCTGAATCTCTCATTTGGACACACAATGTAAAAAGGCAATTTATAATTTATGAAAACCCTGAAACTCTCAAGCAGACCTATTTAATAAGCCACAGGAACCTAAAACCCAATACCCACATCAGTTTTCCAAGAAACTCAATTCCTTAATTGCCAGAGACCAGTGTGAGACAAAGGTGTGAGAAATGGCACAGGTACTGGGTAAACAAAGAGGTAATACCTTCTGTGCTGAACCTGCAGAAATGTGTCCACCAGATCCAGGCACTGATCTATTTATAATTAAAACCAGAGATATCTATGGGAAATTGCTCCAAAGATTAGTTTACTTCAACTATAGCAGCACAATCTGGGAGCATTTGCAAAGCCTTTCCAAGGAAAAACATCTTTACCACTCAGCAATTGCCCCACATTCTTTCCCTGGGTCTCCAAGACCATGTTTAATGAAACAGAAGATCCACCACAAACTATAACTGGATTTTTCTCAGCAAAATCAACACATTTTATACCAGCCAGCAATGTTTTCCTAGGGATGCTTTACAGGATATGCCTCAAGACTGAAATCTCTTTCTTACCTTTGCACACTAGGTATAATTTCCAGACTATGTAGAGTCTGAAGTCATAATAATTCAACTATAAAATTCTCAATTATTAAAAAAAAAAAAAAAAAAAAAAAAAAAAAAAAGCAGAATAACCTTAAAAGAAGGAGGTCCAGTGGGGAGGGGGGAAAGAGCCCACCAAAAAAGGTGCTTCAGAAAGTTTCCCTCTCCCCCTCCCTCTGGCACATGCTTAGAACAAACAAAAAACCTGCTTTCTGATTTAGATTTTTTTTTTTAAACGCTTTCTAGTAATTACATTTATCAATGCTATGACTTTGCAGTGAAACTTTTTGTTTTATATTTGTCTCTCTAAATAGCTGGAGACATCGTGCACTCCCAACAACTGGAGAAATAGATTTTTAGATTCTGATATGACCTCTTCAAGCAAGCAGCTGTAAAACTTCCATTGTTCATAAAATCCTGCATATGTGCATCCCCAAGTCCCCCCCCTTCCATTCAATATATATGAAAATGCAATTTACTGTACGTCAAATGAAAAATGCAGTTTTCAAATGCATGACAACAGGTGCTAGTTAAATGATCAGACACTATTTGTTACCTAGTCTCTTACTCTCATTTGCAGCATGATAAATTGTATTTTAGCAGAGTAGTGCGATCTAAGGGGTCCTGACATGCTTTTATTGATTTGCATAGGTTATATGCATGTATTCCTGTTTGTAGGCAAATAGTGCCACGAGTAAATTCAAGTCATCTTGCCTCTGCTTCAAGAAAATTGCAGTCATCACAGGGGAGCCAAGATGGAGTGAGGTTGGGTAAAAGAGACACATGAAGCCCATTGGAATCTTAGAACCTCTATTAAGATTTATAGGCTGCAGGATTCTTCTGGGCTTCAACATTATTCTTAGTAAACCCTTTCTGTCTTCAGTTGTTTATAAAAACTGGCAGCTTTAGCAAAGACAGAAGCTTATGTTGTAGGTAGCACAATTTAACATAATAGTGATAGCCTGTCCTCCAAATATCCTGGTGCTGATTTTGAGAGAGAAGCAGTGCGTATCCTCCACTCTCTTTACCATAATCCAAAAGGTTTTCTCCTTGCTAAACAGTAATCTTCTCAGCTGCATTTACACACCACTTTGTGGCCCCTGCTAGTCAAGGTTAGTTTAGATATCTGTCCTCTCTCACCTCCTCTGCAATCAGCCAGAATCACTATTCCTCTCTTCAAAATATAAAAAAAAAAAAAGGACTCTGCCTAGGAAGCTTTGATCCCTTCCCCACAGGATAAAAATAACATTAAGGATTGAAATTCCATGCTACCATTTCTTCAGGAGAGGAAAGGTGGGATCCAGCATCACACCACCACGTACACAGAATTTCCCTGGTTCAGCATCAGCACATGCACCAAAGAGAAGAGTGCAGGGAGATGCAGAGAGCCCCCCTGCAGCAGCAGCATTATCTCCATGCACAGCCATCATTTTCTATCACAAATGTTGGGGCTGACATGCAATGTTCACACTGGTGTCACCCATTACAGGCTCCTGATCCAATCACTCTGAATTTGCACATTGCTGATAAAGGTTCAGGTTACTGGGGGAACAGTTCATCTATCAGGGAAAGGATTTAGCCTTGACAGGCATGCTTACACCTCAGAGTATTCAAGGAGCTCTTATTTGTGTGTTATTTCAGTACTTAAAATTTCTTGAAGAGCTGTTTCAGAGTAGTAGTTAGCAGTAGTAGCATTAGCTTCAACAGAATTCAAGTATTTTATTCTGTATCACAAACCCTAAAGCCAATCAAAATTCACTAACTATAAATTTGAGCTCCATAAAAAGTACACTCAACAAATTCTGGGAAAAACGTGGGATAAAATTAGGGCAACACAGAACAGAGTTCTCAGAAAACATCCCAATTTTACATAAACACTTCCATTCATGGGTTACCAGTAAATCCTAACTAAAACCACTGAGTGTGGGCCCCAGCTACCATCTAAAATAACTGCCCACATTATCAATTTTACTTCCCTACAGGCTTCTCAGTCTGTGAAGATTCTATTGTATGCTTCTCAACAAAAAATGAACCACAGACTGTGTTTACAGACTATAAAACTGAATGGATTGGCACATCAAGATGCATCCTGAAAGCATGTTTGCTCACTGTCCACCCAGCATATGTTTCCACAGAATTTAGAAGATGAAAATGATGTAGTGACTGAGGCTGAGAGGCACAATATGGTGAGAGCTATGTCTGATTTATACTGAACCTGGGAACTCGTTATTGAATATAAAGTGGGGGGTTTTGAAGATGAAGTCTACTTGGAAAAGCCATCATGAATAAAGCAACACTGCTGAATATTCCTTTTAACTGTACACAGAAAGCTGCTCCCTTTGGAACACTGAATTTCTAACTTCAGTATTAGGGGATTTTGCAGAATTTGTATTTAGACAGTTCTGCTGAGGAGGTTCAGTGTAGCTTGAGGAAAACTTGCAGGCCCATTACCTTCAGCTGCTCACCCGTGCTTCTTGCCTACCCCTTCACTTGGAACAACTTGGAACTGATAAGCAGCAACAGGGAAATGAGTCGACCAAGAAGCCTTTTTTTCTTACATCATTTTTGACATGGGTCAGTTTTCTGGTCTGGTTCACCATTCAGCCCCAAAAATGATAAGAATGAAATAAGTCAAGTGTCCCATGGTCAATGGGAGGGTAGGAGCTGGGTAAGGTGGCACTGCTCATCAGAGCTCATTGATTTACAGCCTCAGTCAGAACATGGAGAGAAATAATTCTGTGGAATAAAAAGCTTAAAAGTGAAGCTGTGGAACAGGAGAAAAACAATGAGCAAGGGGAGATGGAAGAGCAAAAATAAATTGTGCAATGATGGGCCACTGTCAAATTTTACACTATGTATGAGAAGTATTTCAGAAGGAAATCTGAAGAGGGAAAAATTAGGTGGCTGGCTAGATGCTTTTGGAAAAACACAAGAGACAGCACAGCAGAAAGAATTTATTCTGTCTATAAATTATTTTGTATAAAAATACATTTAGATATTTAGTACTGAATTTATGTGGACATATTTTTTTCAGAGGAAGAAACCTTGTACTGGACCCACCCTTCTTACAGATCTACAAGAAACATTTTTTTACTTTAAATATCATTCAGATTATTTACATTTAAAAGCAGAGGAATTGTAGGAATTCTAAGCAGGGCTGGCCCCCACAATCAGACACTCAGCCTAGAATGACAGGGTAAACAATTTGCAAAATATCAGAACAAAAGTTCTGTCAGTTGACCCAATAATATTCCAAACCTACTCCAAGCCATTGTTTCTACCCTACTCAGTGCAATTCAGTTCCTTCCCATCATTTATTTTGAGAGAGCAAAAATATCTGAACACTGTTGAATGAATTCTTGCCTCCTGATTGTTAACCACAAAACCCTTCTAAGCCTCCTAAAATGTTACACAGCATAAAAAATAACCTTCCATATTCCCATTCCATCAGTGAAAAAAAAAAATAAAACACTGTTTCTCTAGCCCCAAATCCACATTCATGCACAGCCTGCAACAACAGGCCTATGTTCTCAACTTGCCAAAGGTTTTGTCTATTAAAGGAAACTTTTAGGAATAGGTCATAACTCAAACCCCTTGACATTTTACTCAGAGAAATTAAACAGGCTGGCATTCAAAAAGAGTACCCACCAGCCCCCAACCCTACAAGCATTCCTTCTCTCCAGATACACAACACCAGTTTCACATCCTTCCCAGCCAGAAGACTCCAAATCTGCTGGAAAACTAAAAATATGCTATGGCCACAAGCACAGAGCACTGCCTTGCTGAAAACCTCTTTTTAGGAAAGCAATTAGGCACAACTGGCACAGCCCAGCAATCTGACCAGGCTAGAAATGTTGTTTGAAATAAAGCACACAAAGGTATAAGAGTAACAAGCACACCAGCTGATTGTTCTTTAATGGTAAAAAAAAAAAAAAAAAAATCTTCAGGCTAAGAAGAAACTGTGATAGTTTTTCATAAGTAGGCAATGAAAAAAAAACAAATTGAAAACTATGTACCTTGCAAAAGATAAATGAAGTTTGCAAAATAAATATATGGGGGGAAAAAAAAAGAAATTGAATATAAGTCGTTTTCTATAGTGAAAAATTCCAAAGTCTGCAGAACCAAAAAGGGCCCTTGGGAATATTTGCTAAAGACCTTGCCTGTGGTACAAATCACCTATTTGTATTAACCCCAGAAATGATACAAAAGATCATTCAGTTTCTCCCTAATGAGAGGAATGTAACATGGTTGGCATAACATAATATTCCATAATAATATTTCTGTGTAACATCTTCACCAACACTTCAACAGCCATCAAAAACTGAACAAAGAAAATAATAATTAAAATTACAAAACAAGAAGATGAACAAATTAGAGTAAGTGGCACTATTAAGTTATTGTTTTTCTCTCCTACTCTGTGGAGAGATAATTAGGATTGCTTGACTTACAATCAATTTCCTGGTGCAAAACACATTAAAAAGAGGATTATTTCCATTCTGGGCTATGGCTGGAGAGGGGAACTATGACTTTATACAGAGAAACATACGACTGATCATCCTATCACCTGGTTATGGTACTTGAAAATCATGGGTTTTAACAGATTTTTGCTCTCTCCTTGCCTTGTTTCAAGGTTACCTTCCTTCAACTTTCATTTAAGCTGTGTCCCTGTAAACAGGTTTCTGTACTTGGATAAATTCACACACGTGAGTAGAACACACTTGTTGTACAAGTCTAACCACACACAGGACAAGTCCAATGAACCTAAGAGGAACTTCAGAGTAGAGGGGACACTGACTTTGTAAAAACACATGGCAATACCTCTAAGCACTGCTTTATTTGTAAGAACACATCTACTGCTGTGAAAGGCTGCATTCCTGTCCTACACAAATGACTGATAACATGAACTAGTACATAAAAATCTTTGACAATGTAAGAAAATATAATTTATAGATGTAGATGGCCACCACAAAAGCAGATTTCCATCATGAAAAGATTCTTGTTAGGTACTCATAAAAGTAGACCTGAATGGAACAGTTCATCATTGCAGAACAAAGTATAAGGCCAGAAGAACTTTTAACAGGTGTGGGAAAGACAAAATTCACTATCCCAAACATTTTGGACATCGGGATTTAAATATCTGATACACAAATATACCCTTCAATTAGCATCCAAAAATGAAAATCTAAGAAATTCCTAGAAAAACAGCAAACTATAAAGAAATGTTTTCATGAGGAGAAGGAACCCATCAGCACTAGAACCATCAAAAAAGCCAATTCCAAAAAATGAAATGGATTTTGGCGGGCACCCTTGGCACATTCAGACCTTTCTATTGGGAAGCTTGTCAAATAAAGGCACTCAGAGAGGGAAGAAAGTAGCCCTATCACCCCAAGCTCACGAAGCTGACACACTATCACCATGCATAAACAGCAAATCTATCTGTATTTTAGTAGCCCTCCACCTAAAAAAAAAGAAAAAGAAAAAAACCCCAACCCAACACCACAAAAAAGCGTGTTCAGCACTATTACAGCACACACACTTTGTTTGTGCTTATTAAATAAAAAGAAAGGATCACCTTCAACCATATTAATGATGGACTGGTGGATGAAGGATGTCTGTGAAAATTCCCAACATCTGTTTGCTCCACTCTCTTCTCAGCGTGCTGCACCTATTCCTCATGCTTAATGATGCTCATCCACTCTGCAAGTTTTACGAACAAATGTGTGTTTAGCCACATTCATCATCCTGAATGAGCATTCTTGATGAAGCATCCACTGGCCTGTTTCGCTCTTTCTGCTACACTTTAACAAATGACAACTGCTCCACGTATTTTTCATTTGTTAAAAGTAAAAAGCTAAGTGAAGAATAGGCCCAGCAAATTTTTCTTTTGCTCCTCTGGTAACTTTGCTAGGAAATGGAATGCTGCGTGCATTGAAACACCAGTCCACGGGCACCCACTGAAATGGTGCCTGCAGCTCTGTGGGGTTTTTCAGAACACTGATTCAACAGCACATCAGAAAATATTCTATACACCACCAGGAGTACTTGGATTTTCTCCCTGAAGTGATCCTGGGACTGATTCTGTGATGTACACAATCCCTTGACATGAGACACTCGGCATCTCTTTGTCCCATGCCAGAAAATGAATCCAAGTGGATACCTGCCTTCCATTTTCCACTTTTCCTCCTTTAAAGCACACCAGTAGCACATATTTCCCAAAAAACATGCATGCTGCACATGCCATCCCAGGAATTAACTCAGCTGTGAATAGCAACGCTCTTCAAATACGTGGTATTTTTTATCACTTGGAAATACAGGCCAGTAAGAATATTTTAATGAGAGCTCATGTATCAAATCTAATACAAAGACAGTAGATAGAAAATTTTAAATATGGATCTTCAGAATTTACCTTGCAATATTTACAGCAACTCCCAGTTTTCTTTGCAGTTAGTGCACATAAAAATTAAGATGTTCATCCCAAAACTGGGTTTCCTAGAAATGTCTTTACAAGACAGTGGAATGTTCTCAGGCTCATCATCTGGTTTCCTACGTTTCCAAAAACTATACAGATTTAATGATGCTTTTGTGAAGTCTTTCCACCCCTGATTAATGGTGGTTCTCTGCTTGACTGACTGAGCCTTTGCAAGTCCCTTCTGGTCTGTGCTGGTTCTTTGGGTTCAGCTGGACTGGTTATACCCAGAAGGACATTACATTCTAAAATATCAATGATCTTTGTTATACAAAATCTTTATTGCAAGACAGGTACCTGCAATACAGGCAAGTATTGTGGTTCTTGTTTTCATGTCAACCTTTCAATAAGCAGGTTTAGGGAAAATAGTGGATCCTGTAAGAGCTTACAGAGTTTGCCATGGATTGCCTTCTTTAAGCAAAGGTCCACAACAATCTTCCTTGAAAAATGTACTTTGTGATAGTTCATAATGAAACAATCATGGACCAAAATAAGTGAAAGAGGAAGTTCTGACTTATCTACATAAGAAAAACCTTCTGCTTATAAAAAAAAAAAAATCTTGAGACATGACAATTCAATAAGAAGTTGCCATTCAGTGAGTGGTAGGCTACATAACCAAACATTGAAACTCTTTTTAAAAAGCTGCACTGCTTATGAACTTTTAGAGCCAAACACCACAAACTAGAAACCAAATAATTTCTTACCAAAGCAGAGAAAGAATCTCCATTCCCAGTTCCCACTGGAATATACTAATAAGGTCACTGCGAAGAGCATTCCTCCTAACAAAAAATAATCTTAAACTTACATGCTAAATAATATAAAGCCCTTAAACTTAATGAGTCCAATCAATCAATGGCTAGTTGAGCATTGCCAGTCTCATCAGGATTCAGATTTCTGCTCCAGTCTAGGAGGGACAGTGAAGTATTCTGGCAACATCCAACTCTGAAAAAGCCCATCTTCCACTAGAGGTATGGTTGACCAGGGGAATGCTACTTCATTCTACCAGTGAGACTCCACACAATTTAGAAGGCCTCAAAACATTAATTAAATCAAAATTAATTAAAGCTGTTACAAATTATGACCTGCTTTTCCAGTATTTGGAAGTAAAAACTACTATCATCTCGCTTCAACTTCATCTGAAGACATTTAAATCAGAGACAGGGCCTGGCAAACTTACTACAAAGCTGCATTTTTGGGCAAGTTATGTCCCATAATAAAAATGCATGAAATTATAAAGAGGAAAATGTACCTAAATTGAATAAAAGTTATAACAAAAGAGCCTGCTACAGCTCTTTCACAAGTTGGCCCAATGTAAAATGAAGATGGTGAATTTCAAGAATTGAGTTTTTGCCAAAGTTTTGTAACAACTTTGTGATGTCTCAAAATGGATAAAAAGAAGGGCAGAGGAGAGAACTATCTGGTAAGACAAATGAAATACATAAAAAAAGGAATCACTAAATTTGAAGGGAAATTGCAACAAATGCCTATTCAGGCTCCTCTGAGGTATAACTACTCAAGCAATCCATTATTATGCTTAACAGAAAATTGCCCATGACAAATTTATAGGCTATACAGAAAATATTCCTCTTCAGGTATCTACAATGAACATTGAAAGAACTGAGAGCAGCTGTGTGGTTTTGTTACAAAAAGGAATTTGTGATTATAATGAAATATACAAACTACTATTTCCTCGAAAAAAAAAAAAAAGGTGCCTCTGATCATATTTCAGAAATTAGGTTCCACAGAGGATTTTTTTTATTATGAAAAAAATTAATTTACATTTTTTTTGCAACAAATGCTTTTCCCTCTTCTACAAAACAGATCTGTGTCTGAAAAGAGAAAGGATCTATGTAAAAATAACCTCAAGGGGATCATTGCAGAAACACAAAAAGTAATTTTCTACTAGAATTGAAAAACGCATTGGTAATAGAAAAACTAAAAATATGGCTACAAAATACATAAACCATACAACTGAACAGTACTTAATACAAGTGCAATGATTTAAGTGGTATCCTTATTTAAGTGACAGACTGATTAAGCCACAAAGTGTGGTTTCCAAAGGAGGGGTGGGGACCTTTGGCCAATTTAGAGTGATACTGATATTGGTACATCTATTTTTTTAATATGTAGAACCACAGCCATCACTTTCATTCTTATGACTGGCACATGCATAGGGTATAGATAGGCTTCCTAAAATAAATATATATATATATATATATAATTAATCACTTGACAGGAAAAAAAAAAAAAAAAAAAAAAGGGTGGGGGAAAGGGAAGGGGAGAGGACAATATCAAAAGCAACAATTCCAGAGCTCATATAAAAACTGGAAATAAGGATTATCATGGTCTTACCCACACAGAATTGCAGTGAGCACTCTGAGTGCTCAGTCCCCCCAAAATAAAAGAGCAGCAGCCTCCTTGCAAGTGGTCCCAACAAGTCCAGAAATGTCACTGTGCCCTTCTCTGAGTGGCAAGGGAGGCTACAGGACTTGCAAGGCAGGTACAGCCTAAGCCATCCTTTAACTCAAAGTGTGCAATAGGTCTCAAGAAACACATCACAGTACTTGGGAGAAAATCAGAGCACAAATAACCCATAGATTACTGCAAATTACTCTGACAAAAATAAGTCCAAGCATATCTGACAGTAAAATTACACTCTCCTCGACAGTATCCCTTAGGTAATCCTCTTTCTCTCCCCATCCCCAATGTTAAATTGTCTCTTAGCTTTATAACAAGTCAAGGCTAAAAGCTGCACACTGGCAGCAGCTTTTCATCTTCCAGAAATTTGATTTCTCCTCAGTGGCATCAAGCGTGGTATCTATTTTATGAAAATTATGAAAAAGCATCACAAAGAAACAAAATGTAGATGATCCAACAATTCAAAGCATCTGAAGGGCACTGTTTTCTCCTCCTTGCAAGGAGATCACACATTTTTTCCTCTGTTGCTTGGGGAGAATGGGGACCAGCTGAGCAAAGAGGACTCAACAAACAGCCAGGATAGGGCAATGATCCTGGGATAACTGAGCCCTGGGACCTGGCAGGCCCCAAGACAAAGCTGGATATGCAAGGGAAATGATCACCAAAATCTCACATCTGGCAACCAAAATGCCTGGGCAAGGAGGGAAGCCAGAGCAGTCCCAGAGTATGAAAGAGAGGATTTGGCTGCCTACTGCCCCAAAGGTTTGCATCCCAACTCCTCCAGAAAATTGAGGAGGCCAAAGCAGGGAATAGGACCACATTTTCACATAGGCTGCCTGTCAGAATCCCTGATCACTTCTGGTAAAAACAGAGGTGAAAAATCACAGACCACAAGGGGTCTACCTGCTCCATCGGGTTTAACAAATAAATAAAAGACAGATAAGTAGAAGTTTCTAAAGACAAGATAAAACCAAGCCTACTTGGTCTTTTTTGGGCTAGCTGAAGATAAAGGTGCTCTTAACTCTCCTCCTTTTCATGTTGCTACATAGCCATAAAATAACATTCATAAAATAATCCCACTATCAAACTCCAAAGTGTTCTTTTTCCATAACTTCAGGCTTGCCTTGCCTAAGCACAACATTTGGCAAGACTGCCCCAGCAACCTCTGGCACTTGACAAGAGAAGATGAAAAAGATCCAGCAGAATGTCAACTTGAATCACTATCTGTTCATACAAGTCTGTCTCCAACAATATATATTAAAATGGCATAAATAGTCTCATTCATTGCCATGCCACATTCCTGGATGAGAAACTTACTACCTTCTTTTCTTGTGTTTTTGGAAACAAACAAACAAATTTTCCAATGCATTAAAAAAAAAAAGTGATTAACTCAAGTTAATCTTAAAAATGGTGTGTTTAGATCCAAATTTTAAAATCCTTTCAAGTTACATAGCACTTGCCAAGTAATTTGAGAAGGCCCAGCAATAACCCTTTCAGAAAAATTATGCTACTCTTTCCTTCAGCAGGTACTTAAGAACCAGAACAATCTAAATACTCAAAATACTACTCTGGGATACCTTTAAAAAAATGTTGAATAACTTGCTTGCTAGCAGCACTCAGAGAAACTTGGGTTTTCATCTGTTTTTATTGTACAACCCTATTTAAAAAAAACCTCACCACAAGAATCCAGCCTGACACATACAAATATTTCACACTGACTAATAAAAGGTTGACACATAAAGAATAAATATTGTATATGCTAGAACCAGCCTCTGCTTTAGACACACCTGAGTTCACATCTTTTAAATAGGACATGTCAGCACTGTGTATCCTTACAAAATCAGACAGACCACACACCTGTCATTGACTTAACTGGGCAGGAGACATGACTGCTGCTCAGAACTTGAGCCAGAAATGCAATTATCTGGCAGTAAGAAAATTACACCCAAAGAATGAAGTCTAGCACAGACATTTTTACCATTGCTGGTCTCTCTCTTGCTAAGAGGCTGTTTCATTACTTTGACTTGAGAAAGCAAGTTAAAATATATTTAAAGAAATTAACTTAATATTTCTTCTAGTATTGTTTTATGATTTCAAATCTTGCCTTTTTGATTTTTATTCATCCACAGACAGAAAATTATTTGCACTGCTGCAGTAATCGAAGGATGGCATCATAAATTAGGAAAAAAAAAAAGTACAATTTTTAGTGCTACTGCTGCACTGCTCATAGAGTTACACTGCAGTTTTACTCTAGGATGGTTTCTAGGGTATGACACCTAAACCTTGCCAATGCTCCATCCATCTTCTGAGTATGCATAGCACAGGCACAACACGTTCTCTTGAGATGGATTTAGCACAAAAGGCTATTTGATAGACTTTTCTTCATAATAAAAACCTCTCCAATCACCACTTTCTCATACTTTGCCTTCCAGGTACACACATACTTTAGAGACTGCATTTACTTTTCTTCCTCCTCCTTTCCCACATTGTAATTCATCCATTTCATACAGCAAGGAGGGCATTTTATGTCCAGTTGCCCTGCATCTGTCCTTATTTTCCATCAGCAAATTTTGCTGGGATGGAATTTAAGAACTTTTGGCTTTTAGTGAGTGCTTGGACAAACCCACGTGCAGGTTTCAGTGAGCCTATAAATCCCAGAGATGCCTGCACAGAAGTGCACAACTGGTGCACTGCATGCTCAATATGTTAACTGCTTTCCAGCAGCATTAGCTCACTTTCTAATGCACTACATAGAGCAGACATACATTTATTTCCTTCAGAGAAATTCCAGACAGGAGGAAAAAACCCTTAGCAAACAGAAGGCTCGGTCTGCTCCTAGCTGTTCAAATGTGACTCAGGTCTGATCTGTACCTGTAATTGTCCAAGAATGTCAGTTTGTAATAACAAGGTAGCTTCCTGGTAAGCTTAAGACACTTTGAAAAAACAGATTAAAGTCAACTGGAAAATATATTCATTATGAATGAACATTCGTAGCCAAACCAACCAAGAATATTCAAATACAACTATTTTAGAATTGCATTTTTACTATTTCCTAGATGAATTTTGTGCAGATCACTAAACAAATGTTTGGTGTGTAAAGGGGTTTCCATATCAGTCTGTAACACCCTCAAATTCTGATTAGGTGTCTTCGTAACTCCTTTCAAATCAAACCAACTACTTACTCTGGTCCAAACTCTAAGAGAAGAAAGATAAACTCATCTCACTTGCTCCCAGCATCACACAGAGCCTTCAACCATAATGAGTCAAGAAAATTAAATCACAAAAACAAAAAGTCTGGAAGACTTGGTACCACCTGACCCCAAGAAGTGTTAAACAGCTGTATTAATATTAGCAAAGCAATCTGGATTCCCAAATAAAAGTATCTATACACACAGGAAACGTTACTACTCTGTCTCAAGGTCCTGCTCTGGCAGTGAGGATGAGCTCTTGGCTTTCATGCAGCCAGCAACAATCTCAGAAATTCTTTGGGGCTCCTTCAGCTAAAAGAAGACAGAAAAGGACATGGAAACAAAAGAGAACATATGGGCAGAGTGGCAATCAAGACAAAAGGTTGGGGGAGTGATGAGATTGCTTTTGGAATTTCTAGTAAGAGAAGAATAAAGGGAATGAGAAAGCAAACACGACGAACAAACTCAGCTCTTGGTATCATGGGAAATAAAGATCCAGTGAGCTCTCAGAGTGCTAAGGAGGAAAAAAGATTCCAGGCCAAAAAGATCTCCTGACACAGAGAAAGATGGTTCAACAGGTTTGAAAAACAAGCAAACTGTCAGGTGTGGACAGACATACCCAGAGAGCTGCTTGGATAATGAGCCTGGCCTGCTGTAAAACCCACACACACACACACACCAGACAACTTAGCCCCAGAGTAATGCCTCAGTTATTTTAATGCCTGTCAAAAATTACATTGCATATCCTTCTGCACTATTTTCTTTTGCAACAGAAACACAAGACAACAACAACAAAAAAATAGTTAGCAAACTGTTCCAGTAGTGAAAAAGAGCAGAAGAGAGATGCCATGCGTGACACAGGAGATGGCCAGACAGATGACATCCACTGCAGGGCCCAGAGGATTTCCAGTCATCTTTCTCAAAGGCTAAAAGACCCCATTAGTATGTATTTGTATTTGTATTTGAACTTCTGGCTATGATTCATGCAACAGTAGAATCTCAAGATAGAACCAGAGCCCACATTAGGATCCCCAAATGCCAGGAGCAAAGTGCACAAGGAGAAAAAGGGAGGAAATTTCCAATGCAAAGATCTGGAATCCCAACAGACAGCCCTGAGTCTACAAGGGTACCCATGGGTTCTTTCACAGGGAAGCAACAGCAGGATTGAAGTCAAAGACTGCTAAACACAGAAGCTCTTTCTTTGTATTCAGATTCAAAACAGAACAGCCAACATCGGAGAAGATAAAAAAAAAAAAACATCAACCAAAAACCTATCCCAAATAAGTAAGGCAGGGCTGGGTTACTCCCTCAGACTCCTGTGTGTTTACTCATGCCCCTTGCCAAAGAGCATTCTGAAAACCCAAGCAGATGTGTTTCATTTAATTCCCAAATAGTGGTCAAGACAAACGAAGTCTGAAAAGCTCAAGTGCTCAGAGCATCAATAAGAGGGAGGATGGAATCCCACCAACCTCATCTTGCCATGGTAGGCATGCAAGGGAGAACATTGTAAGATGTAAGACTAGGTTGCTTGGAATGCCTAAACCACAATTTTTGTAACAATTCCACTCTGCTTTGATTCTATCTCATGACCTTCAGCTGGACAGACTCTTACTTCCACTCCAAACTTGCTTAGCAAGTCCCTCCTGCTCCAAATGAATCCATGCAACAGCTCCCAGGCTGCCAAGTGCCTTGTCTGGGGCAAAGAGGAGACACAAGAGCTGCTGCTCAGGGAATTCTGTGTTCTGCTGCAGCCAAGCAACCTAAAAAAAAAAAAAAGCAGAAGCTCCCCAGCCTTAAGTACAGCCCAGGCAGCCCAAGCCTCTGCATGACAACCAGAATTGATAGGGTTTACTGCCACTGTCTTCCCCACCCCAGCCAAAATGAGCTCTCAAAAAGACATGAAAAGGACAGTCTGAAGCAAATCATCTCTTAAGAGAGACTGTTCCATTATGTATTTCTGCTATTAAAGAAACCAAACAGAAAAACAAGGCACCATTAAGGGAAAGGTATTTTTTAACTTGACAGTGCCATATGGTTTTATGTCAGACCTGCAGTCCAAGTTGTGTTTATACTACTCATTCCTTTTTACTAAAATATCATATATTGGAAAAATATATTTTAGATGAAAAGGCATTGCTTCTCCCAGCGTTGAAAGTAATTTGTAAGATGCATTCATAAATTTAGAATGTTTTTTTTTTTTTAAAGATCTAATCTGGAAGTAAAAGCTGTCTTTGTGTACAATAACCATGTAATACTCTCTGCTCAGAGGTGACTGGCTGGAGACTAGCAAAGTCAAGGGTAAAAAACTGCTTCCTTCAGGATGCATCCTGTTGTTAAAATGTCACTGTTTGCATAAGAAAGTATTTCATGTCTTTAACCTTTGGTGTAAAAACTGTAAATGATATTTCTTTTGCTGATAATTAAACTTTGTGTGCAAAAGAGTGACAACTAGTTATAAAATCTCATTTACAATCACCATCCATACTGCTTTTTGAATGAATAATAATGCTTTTGGCTATCTTCAGCTGAGAAATACAGTTCCTAACAGAAAAGAGTTTTATACCTGGACATTTTAATGAATCACTGAAATCACTATTTGGAAAGCTACTCACAGAAATAAGCCCACTGAAGTCCAACCTAGCTGCTCTCAAAGAAGAACACAGCAATGTGACTACGGGCTGCAGAATTAGGTCCTCTGGGATCCCTCCTGGAGGCTGAAGCATCCTCTTCCCCATCAGCATCTCCCTAGATACCCCTTCAGACACTGAACAAGTCAGGTCCAGATCTGTTTGCAGGAGCTGCCTATGGTGAGCTTGTTCACGACCTGCATCCAGTGGGTTCACAATCAGCTACAGATTTGTCATTATCTGACTCTCATTTATGCTCTGGCACACCCTTAACTTTTTGCCTTTGTCCATCTGCCACACTTTGGTAGGACTCTGACTCTTTACCCTCAGACATATGCCCAGCTGATGCAATTACCATTTAGGACAGCTAGCACTGAGGATTTCCTGACAAGTAGGCCATAACATTTCTATTTCAAACCCTTTTTTTTCCTACATACATGTCACACAGCATACAATATGCCCATTATACCATCTGCAATATTCTTTACAAGCACCTCTGGTAATTATGAAAGGTTTTGCTGTAATTGGAATGGGAAAACAAGGCTGCCTGAAGACAAGCACATGAAATGCACTGCCATAGAGTGACTTTGCTCAGAGCTCTATTAGAAAGTGCCGTGACATAATTTCATTTTGTAACGTCCCATTTCTCAAGCAGCATCTCGTACAAGCCTTAAAATGTGCTAATTGGAAATCCTCACTGTGTACAGAACACTGCTTTCAAAATGACAACTGTTCCTCTTTTATCAGAGTACTCAATAGCAAGAGAAAAATCATTTCCAAAATTCAAAGCATTTTGATCTGGTTCTGTCAAAACTCCACGTGTGCTGGGTTGGCAATCTCTCTTTCAGTCAAAATATGATTTTTTTTTTTTTTTTGTTCAGGGTGGTGGCTTTCTGCATACGATCACCTCCAAAAGTTGGAAAAATAGAAATACCAACAAAATCTATATATGTTATATTGCTGCTTTGCCAAACTACGTGCCACAGGAACCTTAGGGTGAACCTCTGCAAACATTTCAGATTTTGCACATTTAAAAAAAAGCCTAACCCCAAAGAGACACTCTGTGGCTAATTTCACTGAATGTCTATCAGTTAATACTAGAAAGTTTTAGGTAGAAGAAAGGGGTATCAGTAATTAGCAAGCAGCTATTAATTTATGGGGAATGAAAGGTTGCTGTTTTCCAGCTTTTCCCTCCTGAAACACACTTGCACTTGCCAGACTTTTTCCACAACAGCTCTGTCAGAGTATTTTGAATACATTTCCCCTGAACAAGTCACAGACTAAGCAAGGCTTAAGGGACCTCTGGAGGTCACCTAGCACAAACCCAACCTCCAGCCAGGCTCCTGACACTTCCCCCAACACTGCTTGAAAAGATCAAGTGAACTTCAGCAGCGATTCTGCTATTATCAGGTGTTTCTTGGGTGGCTTTATCTTCCATTTCTGCTTGGAACAAGTGCCTAAGAGTAAAGACAAGCAGGCTGGCAGCTCCTCCTCACTCCCAACTGTTCCTACAGACATCGAGAGTACTTTTTGCAGAGAAAGCACCAGACATCTGTAGGAGCAGCAGGCAGCAAAGTCAAAGAGCCAGGATTGTGGGGGTTGCCAGATGCACACGGACAACAAGTTGTCTGCAGCCTGAAGTGGGAGAAGCAGCAGTGGAAGGAAGAATCACGCTTGCTTTAATTAAGGAAAAATTTCAGAAGGAAGACTTAAAGCTGAAGTAGCTAACAGTTTTGCTCAGAACAAAACAGCAGATTGCTGACACCACGGGGCCTCTCTCGAGTCTGTTGAGCAGGCTCAAATGGAGCAGAAGACTGGCTAGTGGGTTGCTGAATTCAGGACTCCATGTAAAAGGTTGTACTCTGTACAGCTAAACGTGCCAGGATGTTTGCCCTGATGACAAGCCAAGCCCACCACCGAGTTGCTGCTGCTAGGCTAGGCCAGACATTATAGAAAAAGTTTATAAAACCTTGGCCAAGCCACTGGTCTTCACTCCCAGCAATGCAGTGAGGCCACAGATGGAGGGGTAGATAGCCCAGCTGCACCCAGAGCAATTAACAAGCAGGAACCCACAGAACAATTGGAAAGCTGCAACTGAGTTCACTGATCTTGGGTACTTTATAGGAAATAAACCATTTGCAGCCAGCTCAAGGGGCCACCACCAGCATCAAATTAATTGGCCTCACTTTTGCCAAAGCACCAACTCTCAGCCATTGGTTTGGGTTTATGTGTTCTTAAATTCTTCTTTCTTTACCTGTCACCACACATCCCAGAGGGGGGGGACAAAAGGAGTAAGAACTATTCTTCCAGCTGTGCACAAATGTCACCTACCAGCACAAATTTACATTTAAAGGTACAGATCTTCTCTAAGGAAATAACAGAAGGCTCTCAGAGGGTCCAAACAGATCTATTAAGAAAATCCCCTTGTCTTGATTATAAACTCATGGCAAGACACTGTGGTTTCAGAGGTCTTTCACAAGGGATACCTGAGACACCACATATTAACAAAACAAAGCCCCCAGCATCCACAGGACAAGCACCAGCAATTTCTTGCTACTGCCACACAGAGAATGAGGAAACTGGATGAGAAACGTGCCATTGCCTCACCTAAGTGATGTAGAAAAATTATGAAAAGATGGACTCAGGATTAGCTTTTTTCTATCATACTTTCCCACTCCATGACTGCTCAGTGTCTTGCCAATTATTAGTCTTCTCTACTGCAACAATACAAAGATAATTTTTTTTTTTTTTTTGGTGAAATCATGAGCTGGATCAGTAGAACAACGTGGGCTAGAAAGAGACATATGTGTGTATATTGAAAGATCTGATTTTTTAGAGCATATGTCATAAACTACACCCTTGCAATAAGGACAGAAAAAAGGATCAGACACCTTAATCTGGCTTCATCCCCAGTAAATTGTGACTTTGGTGTTTAAGCATGAAGGGAATGTTAGAAGTGCAACCACAACTCCTTAGTTTAAATGAATCAGACTGAGCAAATCTCATCTACACTCCCAAAGCCCTAAGAAGTCTTCTTCACAAGCAGGTGTTACCACTGCAACATCTTGCTATCTGTGCTCAGCACCAGACTTGCTGGAAGCCAGAAGTCTCTGCTTTTCATTTTCCTGATGACTACCTTCTCACAAAGACCAGGAGCAACTCCTAACAGACAGAAGGAAAACATGAGGCAGGAACACAAACTCCTGCTGGGAAGCTGCAGTGGTTCTGAAATAGATTAAATTGCTATGTTACAACTCAGTCTCTGCCTCCAGAAGAGAGAAATCCAGGATTTCACAGACAATATTTGCATCACTAGCTGACAGAACACACTTCATCACTGAGATGACATGATCCAAGAAATACTAATTAAGGTAATTATGAATTCATAAGCTACATTCCTTCCTCCTAACACTTGCAGAGTTCATTTACTCCACGGGGCATCAAAGTGAGGCTGTGCTGTCACTACTGCTCTGCTCAGCTGGACTTCAAGGTGGCAAATATGCCATAAACACAGCTCTAAGTTGCCAGTATGGAGCTCAAACCTGTTACACAAAACCAGAGCAAGATTTTGCTTGATAGTACCCCTTAATTTTTATCCTTCCTACTGTTTCTCATTATGAGAACAAACTTCAAATATTATCAAACTTCTTAAAATGAACGCAAACACTCCCTAGTAAACAAATTACCACAAAACCTTTTTTTTTCCATTAGTAAAGTGGGTTTTTTTACCTTGAAAGCAAATGAAAAGCACTGCAGGGTGATGCCCTACTCCTCATTTTATCAATCTAAGCATCTTTAATAACATTAACAGTGTCTGATATCCTGTGCAATTTTATTTTAACACCTATGGCAAAGACTGTTGCTGGTCTAGTGAGGGACCAGAACAACAACAGAGTGTATCAGAGGTTTAAGTCATGAGTAACTTGGTGGGCTGACTTGTGACTGTAATGTGAATAACCTCAACCTATGATATCTTTACCCTCCCATTTAGTATCCAACAATTTCAAGTGAAACTGCTCAGGAAATTAGCTACTGGCAAACATGAAGGTGGTAAAATCCAATCCTAATAAGAATGCATTTGGAAAAAATTTCAAGATGTCTGAAAAACCCAGATTCACTGATTCTGAATCAAGAATCAACAAAATCTTGTTAACTCACTGACACACTTGGTTATTTTAGTTCTGGTATTTAACACATTGGAGTATTTTCTCTTTTATCTTACAACTTGATTCCCTTGGGCCAAAAATACAACCTTGAAATTGCTTCAGATTTAAAATGGGAATGTTTTTCAAATATAGGAAAGGCAAGATTTCCTTTCCATAAAGCAAAACAAACAAAAAACAAACACAAAAAAAAACCAAAAAAAAACCCCCAAAAAACCCCAAAACACCCACCAAAACAATGTGCCTTTATCAAATGAATAATTTAACCCCCTCAAGTCATCATATATTCCATTAATCTTTGTGTTCAATACACATATTAGCAACGAGACATTGTTTTGAAATCTTCAGCAGAGCCCCAATTCAAACAAACACCTCTCAATATATTTTTTTAAGGAACATTGCTGAGATGAAATAGATGAGTCTTTAAACAGCAGGTTGTAAAAACTGCATTTACCATACTGTGAGCCTGCTTGGAATCATCACAAATACAGGTATATTAGATTTTTTCATGTACAGCAGATCAAAGTGCATTACATTAGCTCGAAGAGGCTGCATTATTCCTCTTCCCCTCTCCAATAGGCTGCATGAATTCTTGTCATTAGATCAATTTAATCCACTGCCATTTTTTAGGCTACTGTTTGTCTGCCCAAATGAAGAGCAGAAGAGTTGGCATTTAATGTGACTGCATCGCTTTTCCCAACCCGCCTACTTGAAAGAAAAAGTTTGTTGAGTGCACACAATTCACTTTACAGATCATTTGAAATGCATAAACAATTCCAAATGCAGAAATAACAAAAACAATAATTTGTCATTTTGAAAGGCTTGGAGGAGGATGTGGATACAGTACCCTCTTTTGTTTGGAAGCGTGGGGATTTGCCAAGCTACACCTCACACCACACCAACCCTGGGGCATTCCAGTCACAAACACACTTTGATCTGCTGTGCTCTTGGATTCTCTCTCCCAGGGCTCTACCTTTCTTGACAATCCCAGAGGGAAAATGCAGCCTTGCATTCTTTCCCTTCTACCACTCCAAAAGGAGCACTCCATATGTTGGCTGCTAGTTCAGCCTTGCACTGGGCTGCCACAAGCCTGGCTGGTTAATAATGACAGCTGCAGGATTTGTCAGCCTCAAGTTGTGAATTGGATTTTTTTTTTTTTTTTTTAAGAAAGGAATAAACCAACAAAAAAAAGAAACCTACAGAAATTACACGAAGAATGAGAACTATAGAACCAATATTACATTTACATCACCTTAACACGTAAGTAGAACACAGCCACAGTTTTGTGCTGGTGTATCTGGGCATCCTATTTCAGATGGGACTAAACAGAGTTGATGTTTACTTTGGGATACCAACAGTCAAGAGCCAGACATCAACGGGCCAGGAAGTCAAAAATCAGCAGATAGTAACTGTAGAATCAAGTCTCTTCCAACTCATCAGTACTCAGATCTGCTGGGAAAGAATAAATATTGCAAAGGAGCCAACGGTGATAGGAATCTATTACAGGATGTATCTGTGTGTTAACAAAAATTATATTTGTAGCAGTGCAAGGCATTTGGGTGTAAATATCTACTTTAATGCAGCAGCTTTATCTGGCACTATGTAATTTCACATGAATTCACATCCTCGAGGAAAAAAAAGAAAGAAAAAAGTAGGGACCAAAAAGCAGCAGGAGGCCTTAGGTCTTTTGCTTGTCCTGCTCTTCAGCATTTATTATTGGATGTCCTTAGCTTTGTGTTCTTCAGAACTTTAGGCAGAGTGTGTTCTGTTGACACATTTCACTCTTCTGCTGTGATAATGAAAGTAAAATTGGAGGGGTGGACAGCATACAAAAAACCAATGCTATGTGCAGCTTTTTGATTTAATTCTCCCCCTCTTGTTTACTCACCTATGACTCGGTGACAGTGAGTTCTCTGCTGCTGGGAAGAAGGGGAAAGCCAGCACTGGAGCTCATCTCTGGGTAGTTCCAGAGATGTTTTGTGATTTCTAGGTCTTACTGACATAAAAGCTTCCCAATTCCTTCTTCCACAGTGAATACCAGCAGAACACACAACTGGGACAAGGGGAGAACTGCCAGGTATGGTGTTTTTCACATTCCCTGGGAGAGCCTAGAATGAGATGCTTCATGGTCCCATAAGTACAAAAGAAATTGTTTAGTGGAGACTTAAAAAAAAGAAATACAATTAACATTTTTTTTTTATGTAGCTGACCATTTGGCTTGAGGTGCACAAAGACTCTGATTCAAGCTATTTGCACAAAACAGCAATAAATCCATCATGTGAATGAAGATCTCCTATAGATGCTTCAGAGTTCTTCCATCTGCCCAAATACCTTAAAAAAACCCCAAGAAATAATTGAACAAAAAACCCAATGACCCAAAACAACTAGATATGCTTAAATTCCAAGACAGGAAATAATGGTACCACATCAGAAGAAATAACTATTCTTAATATTCCCATGTGTTGATTCACTGAATGCATATTTATAGATTATATGCAAGGCTGCACACATGCAAACAAGAACCTTTCCCTCTATGGTGGCTTCTCAAGGTACAATACTTCAGAGCAAATCAAAAGACTGTATCACACTAAATAAAAATAGCATTTATAAACATTAACGACCAACCCCTCAATGCAGATAAAATGCTAAGAGTTCTGCTTCCAAAATCCAAGAGCAATCACTTTGCTTCCTTCTCCCGGTGTGCAAGCCACATAATTCAATTCTTTATTTAAGAGCAATCATGTAAGACACACTAATACTCCCATCTATAACAGCATTATCAGAACAACTCTAACGTAGACATAAATTAATATGCTTAGTTTTTAATACTGTCTAATGGAAGAGATGGAAAGCAGAACCAAAAAAATAAAAAAACACAAACCACCAAACAAAACACCTCTCCAGCATCCCAGGAAGAAAAATCGAACGCTTGAAAATTGAAAAACGCAAGATGCCAAAAGAGATCCTTCAATGTCTCAGCCATTTACTGTAGAGATCTTTTCTCATTTGCTGATGACTTTGGCAGACCTGGTTTTGTCACCACTCACTCTGTACTTTGGTTAATTATGCAGCACACCAACAGAAATTTTCTTTCTGATTGCATAAATCACGGTGCTTTGACACCAACCTCAATAGGAACCGGTAGAACAATAGAGGGAGAGCTATTGACTCCATCTCTCAAGTCCACAAGGTGTATCATTTAGCCAAGAGTGATAATTAGACACAGAATATACCAAAAGCTGTCAATAGGCATGTCAATAGGAGGACTCTTAGCATCTAGCATCCAGTGAATCAATGGTGTTTTTCAGCTATAAAATCAAGAAAATTATAGCTTTCAAATGAATGGTGGAAAGGAAACATGAGGCTCCTTAGGGAGGAATAAAACAGCTCAATTTTCCCTCACTGAGTGGCTCTCCAACTGCCTCACTCAATGGAAAAGGTCACAGAACATTACAGCAAAATATCTCTGAAACAAGATGTACAACAAGGCTGGGACATGACATGAAGTACAAGCACACTACAAAGGCCTCTATATCTCTGACCTGACAGAATTAAAGCATGGGTCAGCAGATGCCAAACAAGACAGGAATTGAAAGACAATGATTGATCTGAGGAGAAGAAAATATGACTGCCTGTCCATATCAAATATGTATGCATGCATGAGCATGATTATATGTACAGTATGCCCCCTCTCTTCAACATTTTAAAGCCATAGCATTTCTTCTTTTTTTCTTTTTTTTTTCTTTTTTTTTTCTTTTTTTCTTTTTTTTTTTTTTTTATGTATATAATTTTCCAGCTGAGGTCCAAAGAAACTGATCTTTTTAATACCTCCCTTTTTATTGACACATTCCTACCAAAAACTGGACCAGAATTAATACCTATTGCATGCATCTTTTAAACCAAAAACAGAGATGATGTAAAAATTGCTTCTAAGTACAGCTCTGAATCCTGGAGCAGTGGTGATGGGAAGCCACTTTTATTTACTCTGATCTAACTAAATGCTTTAACTGGCATAGAGAGACAAAAGATTCCAATGGCAAACACCACCAAGCCTGCTCTGAGAACAGACATCTACAAGGCCTGGTTCACAACTGCAGCTCTGAGGTGATGCTCACCTCTGGACCAGGGTTGAAACACTTATAAATGTACTTTTACAGTGCAGACAGGGCACAGGAATCAGACCAAAACCAGCCCAGTGAAGAGGCTGAAATCTGCCAGAAATTATTGTGTTTTCCTTTGGAAAATTCCCTGAAGGGAACTGTATTTTAAAAGGTAGCTGCATAGCAGTTGTTGCAAAGCCAAGACTTCACATGATACCTACATCTGGCCATCCAGGGCACTGATTATTCCAGGAAAACCTGCTAGGGAAGTACAAATGCCCTCTGAGAAATAACTGCTGAGAGGCCCTGGGGCATCCCATGCTTCTTAACTCTCCAGTAATCACTGGATTGGTTTCTACAGTCATTGACAGCCATGCAAAGTGACCCCAGATCTGAAAGTCAAGCTCAGCTCTCTTTGTTTCCAGCTGAAGTATAAAAAAAAAAACCCTCTTATAATTTAGCTTAGGTTCTAGCTCATGGTGCTGTGTGCTTGAGCTCCACAGAACCAGGAGGAGCTGGAAGAAGTCACCACCTCCCCATTGAAGCTCTCAGAGTGTGCATGATGCAGAGAGGGAGAGGATCTGGTGAGTAAGAAGCTGCTATCTTTACACTCACTTTACTCTAAGTGTGCTTTAAATATCAGTTCCTTTCAGTATCTTAACCAGAAGTATACAAATCATGGAGCCACAAGTAATACACATCCTAACCCTTTCTGACAGAAGTAACAGAGTAGGTTTTCTTCTGCTTTTATTTGGAAGTTCTAGCACTGAATAAAAGATTAGCCTTTTTTTTTTTTTTTTTTCCTTAGACAAACTTCTATGTGAGAAATTTGAGTTCAGTGTCAGATGAAGCATTTCATCCTGGAGGTGCTAGCAGGGGAGAGAATGCCACCATCAGTAGCAAGAGCACTTCACAGCCAGCAAAAAATTTAAAATTGCCCTTTTACACAATACAGCATGCAAGAGATCTTGTCAGACACTAAATGTGACCACAACTCATGCAGGGAAAATACTTTAAGTATAAAACCTTGGAATGGTTCATATTCCTTCACTCTGACCAGCTAACAACCTTCCATGTAAGATCAGACTGACCAACACAAGTACCCAAGAATCAAAAAAAGGAATCAAAAAGAATCAAAAAAGGCCACCTGAGCACTGACACCTCAATTAGACCATGAATCTCAGGCATATATCTGTTGTTAAGCATAGCAGGACAAGAATTCTTCTTCATGTGGATAATTTATAGACTCTTCCCTCTTACACCTTTAAGCCTTGGTCAAGGTTTGCAAAAGTTACTTCCACAGCTCCACACCATATAGAAACACAGCTTTTTTTTTTTTTTACCTTTTCCCTTTGAAACCACTACAAACTAGTGGACAAACAACCTGACAGCCCTAAATATTCTAAGACTAGGAATAATCTTGTTTAAATCCTTGGGTGAGAAGTGTTCCAAGCAGACAGAGCATTCTAACCCAAACCAAAAAAAATAATATTAAGAAAGTATCACAAACTCACCCTGCAGGAAGAACCATCTGTGGTTTTTTTCTCCCAGAGCATTGCATGTCATGGAATCCATCTTCATGCATTTTTAAACCACAGATTACTTTTTTCTACCTAAATGTAACCATCTACATGTCTCCAAGTTGAACTTTCATGATTACCACCAGACATTGCTTTTAACAAAGCACAAAAAATTCCACAATTTCTAAGGTTGTGGAAAAGCAATAGCCAAGGGTTGATAAACTAGAAAAGGATCAAGGGTGGAGATCAAAGGGTGTGAACCTGCTGCAGAAGCTACATCACCAGCAAGGTGCTAGAAAGTACCAGAAATTAAGGAACATTTAGAGGAATGTAGAATTTTTTGTTGGTAAACCTGCTTATGAATTTCCTCTTCCCCCAGCACCTTTTATTCCCAGACTCACACTTTATCTTCTTCCATAGGTTTTTGCAGAACTGTCATAAACTCAATTACTCAGGTGACCCAGGTTTTTTACAAAGCCTTTTGTTGTTAAGCAGTAGCATTAAACTGGAGAAAATTCAGCATTTTGAATCATGGTAGGCCCATGGCTGAGAAGACACCATAGGCTCTTCCTCCTTACCTGCCAAAAATTAAATTTAATCAAATAAATCCAATTTAGCAGCTTGAGATACATTACCTAGAGGTTACATCTTGTCCTCAAAATACCTTTCAGTAAGAAAGTTTCCCCCATTGCTGAGATTAACTCCACTACCAACTTTTGGTAAAACAAACCTGTGAAACCAGTGTTCCCTCTTACAGTCACTGTTATTTTTTGTTTCACAGACCTTTTTGTCAGTAGAAATCACAATTTAAAACGTGGCATAACCAAGTAGGTAAGAGTGTTATAACCATCCTCAGCTCAAAATGAAAACTCTTGAGTTTTATTTAAACTTCTCAAGTCCTGGTCACTTTTGCCAAACACTTGTGTCTACATAAAATGGGGAAAACTGACTATTTCTAGGGTCTCCTCTGCTTCTCTGAGAGCCCTGCTGAAAGACACTTTATCAATGCAAAGGCATGTTTCCTGACAGGTACCAAATAAAGCAACAGCAGTTTCAAAAAATCAAAGAACGTTCCTCTGGGACAGCATTATTTGCATTTTCATAATGAATACTTAACCACACATCTGTGCAAGCCTTTAGATTTTTTTGGGGGGGGAGGAAGGGATCTTTTAAGTGGGCTTTGCCAACTTCCAGCAAGCACTCACTCAGCTTTTGCAGGGCTGGATGAAACCAAGGTTATCAGTTCCCCTTCAACCTCATTTGAAACCCTTTAGAAAAAGCCATGCATTGAATTACTGATGGAAGTGACCAGATTGTTAGGTCAGGAACTGCCTTCAAATCACTGCTGAACAGGAATTTTGATGAGGTTCTGCAGTTTATTGCTTATAATTCACCTGCTAAAAAAAAAAAAATGAAGTATTCAGATCTAGTATTGCACATACTACTCTCTTTAATTAGTGATCCCGTTGAGTTCTTCAAAAAAGTGGTCATTACTTTAAAATTAAAAAAAATTATTATTTTCTACTAATAAAGGAAAAGAGGAAGGTGAGGACTTAGGCATGGATACACAGAGAACTATCTCCTCATAGCTACTATCACTACTTTAAAAATATGTAGAGATGATGCAGTGTTAGCAAAGTCCTACTGCATTTGCTCTGTTACAACTTAAAAATCAAACAATATTGGTTCAAAATATTAAAATATTGCTTTAAGGTGTTCCATGGATACCACATATTCCCCATGCAATACCCACAATTCCCAAATTTTGCCTTACTGCACACACATTTGCACATTCTTGTTCTAAATAAGCAAGAAGTGAGAATGGTAAAGATTCCAAGAGCTGTGTTGGGAATTATCATATCAAAAAAAATCCTAAGTATTTAAGGTTACCACCTGTTTTTCTTGCCAATGTGTAAAACATGATGCTATGAAGACACAGGTAAGTTTGCAGATACAAGCTACCAAGTTAGTGTAGTTACCAAACTAATCTGCTTTACTTAGGATAAAATATTATTAATTCTATTTTTATGATTTTTTTTATGCCAGGTAATTAGTTATGTGCTTTTAGGAAAAGAAAATATACAAATAGTTTGTCCTGTTTCAATAGAATTCCTCACAAAACCAATTATTTCCTTGATGGTTTCCATACCTTGTTGCTAAAGCAATACATGAGATGGAAGAGTTGACTGTATAAGGAAAAAATAAAAAAAATTAATATTTTTTTATAAAATAAAGGCACACTAACAAAATTACATTAAAAATATTAAGTATTTAAACTGAAATATTTATTTCAGGCATATTTATTTCAGGCATAGGCTGCCTGCATCTCCTTTTCCCAGGTCAGCTGAACAGGGGCATCCTGGAAGGAACAACTTCATAGGCTGAAGTAGCTCACCGCCTCTCTCAAAATGTATTTAATTGTAATTTACATATATTTAAATCCAGAAACTTTCAATTACAGGACACATCATTACAGCTAAACAGATATTTACTTGCTACAAGCAAATTTATTCAGGTTTAAGTGGGGCTTACTTACTGGATCTGATGTCCCACAAAAAAAATCTGATGTCCAGATGGAAAAAGGGAAAGGAAGGGGGAAAGGAAGGAGGAAAGGAAGGGGGAAAGGAAGGGGGAAAGGAAGGGGGAAAGGAAGGGGGAAAGGAAGGGGGAAAGGAAGGGGGAAAGGAAGGGGGAAAGGAAGGGGGAAAGGAAGGGGGAAAGGAAGGGGGAAAGGAAGGGGGAAAGGAAGGGGGAAAGGAAGGGGGAAAGGAAGGGGGAAAGGAAGGGGGAAAGGAAGGGGGAAAGGAAGGGGGAAAGGAAGGGGGAAAGGAAGGGGGAAAGGAAGGGGGAAAGGAAGGGGGAAAGGAAGGGGGAAAGGAAGGGGGAAAGGAAGGGGGAAAGGAAGGGGGAAAGGAAGGGGGAAAGGAAGGGGGAAAGGAAGGGGGAAAGGAAGGGGGAAAGGAAGGGGGAAAGGAAGGGGGAAAGGAAGGGGGAAAGGAAGGGGGAAAGGAAGGGGGAAAGGAAGGGGGAAAGGAAGGGGGAAAGGAAGGGGGAAAGGAAGGGGGAAACTACCCCCACAAGACATCCATACTAATTAAAAATCAGAGAACTGAGTTTTTAAGTCAGTCCAGAAGAGCCATGCCCTAGAAGAACCACTGAAGAGCAGCAGAAACAAAGAGTGGGCACAGTCTCTGCTCTTCAGAAGTTTAAGCACACACATTGGAAGCTGTTTCTGGGACCTAGGAGTGAACAGCCAATGCACAGGGAGATGCAACAGATCAAAAAAATTTAAAAAAAATCAATTCATATTTAATATGCAATAACATAAAGAGAGTAGAGGCATTAAAATATATTCTCCAAGTATACTCAGCTCAAGATTCTTCACAAACTATTCCTGGCACTACTGATGATCAACAGCAGTTCTGGGGCTCTGTTATCCTGTCCTCACATCCAGCTCTCAGTGAGCTGAGAAGCTGCACAAGCATCTGAAGGTACAACTTGTCTCCTACTCAGCAGAGTAACTTTAAAGCTCTACTACAGACAGAGATTTCAGCAGAGAAGGAACTCACTGAGTAGTCCCACCTCTCCTTTCATCCACCCCGGCTACTTCTCTTACCCCTGCCTGGCAGCCAAGCTGCTGTGCAATCCAATCCTCTCCACCACCTCCATTCATTTTCAAGTTGTTTTTCCTTTAAGTTCTTTGCCTCCAGGGGAGAGATTATTCAGCAACTTCACTGCTTTAAAGGGCTGATGAAATCTGATAGCTAATGGCAAGAGAGCCCTGCAGAAGAGCAGCAAACTCATAAAGGCAGGGCACATTGCATAAATTCCACCAGCAAAACCACACAGAAAGGTGCAGGTAACAAAATCCAGGGATATTTGCTATTTCTGTCTTCACTCTCTTTCAGATTAGGCAGAGATGGACTTGCAGGAACAGGGCTGGAAGAGAAAAAGCTGTGGAATATCTTGGATTAATAACACGAAGCCTTTAGTTTTAAGATTTTGTGATGGAGCTCTCTTCACTGATTCTACACTTAAAGGTTCAACAAATAACTGGTAAGAGTGGTGATAGGATTACAAGCTTGAGCAGAACTTAGCAGGAGCAGCTAGTAGCTAAAGGGACAAACAGTAACTGATAAAGACTGGAAATTAAACAAATTGAAAATCTAATAACTATTCAGTAAATTATTGCATTGGTTGCTGAAGATGAAACAAAATCTTAGGCAAAGTTTGGTATTTCAGAGTCCATTCTGGTCATAGAAATAAAGCTCCCTTTACCTGGATACCTACCCAGAGCATCAGAAAAATCAAGGTATATAATCCCCCTAGAGATGCCCACAGCCTGGACCTGCACAAAGTGCAGGTCCCAGAATGAATGCAAAAAAAAAAAAAATGCCAGGTGCAGCAGAATAATTTGATAAACCTCTTACTACAGATGTTACAACTTCAGGGGAGGCTGCTGTATGCACTTTATAAGGCACACACACACTTGGTTTCATTACCTCTGCACGTTTGGATCCTGCAGAACACGTTGCCAAGCCCAAGGCAATTGTACACATCCAAAGCCCTTTCCTACCTAGCCTGATGGATATCTAGTTATCCAAGAATGCTTGGTTGTGGAATTACCTCTGAGAAATGTAAATGTTACAATTTAAATAGGTCAACAATGTCCTTTTAAACAATTTATTTGATGTATCAGGTAGACAGGCAGTGTATGAAGACACATAAAGTACATTTTCAAGCACTTTGATACCTAATCAATAAAATTAGGCTTTCAAATAGGGAGCAGGGGGAGGAGAAAACCTTTATTTTGGTGTTGATTGTATTTCTCAGTTCTGCTGGCTCAGGTCCTGTATCACGGTGGTGGGGGAGTGGGAGGTTGGCAGCAACAATTCACATAATTTAAATAAATCTTGTTACAAATAAAGACTAAAAAGCTGAAAGCTGATTCACGACCCTCAGAGATGCATATTTCTCTGAAACAGGTCTTTTGCAGTGTTTTTGTGTGCATATATATATATATATTTCATTGACTAGGTCCTCACACACAGGAGAATCACCCAGCTGATCATGAGGGATCTGGGGGACAAGGTGGGGGTGGGTGATATCTTGAGGTGAAGGCAAACATTTCCTAGCCTGAAACCCAACAATTTCTCCCTCACTCCACAGCTTTCCTTCAAACCAACAGCAGGGATAGGAGCTGCACCTCTGCTACTCCTAATAGGAGTGGCAAGTGCTTGGCAGCATCACTAAGGTCTAACAATGTATGCCCTAAACACTCCCAAAACCCGAAGAAAAGAAACCCCAAAAATCACTACATAAAAAAACAGTGAATGCACTTCACTGTGACAATAAAACCTCCAGTATATGAATTTTTTTCCCCCATGCTTGGGGAAATCACCTGTGCTGTTATTTTTGCAGCAGATAACCCCATTTAAACCTCAAGCTTCCACTTCTAAACCAGTCCGGATTTTGGTTTTTCCAGCCAAAAGCTTCTGCAAATTTAACTAAACGATACAGCCTCCTCCTAATTCCTTCACTAACAGTATTTCTCTTGCAGCCCATAAAATCTGTTACGTGTTCAACTTTTGAATTCCATTTGCATGCTAATTGCAATAACAATAATACTTCATCCCTGCAGTAACACAGGCGAAGATCCCACCTCGTTTTCACTTCTCAGAGCAACTTGGGAGGCTAAGGACGCAGCTAAAATATTATATATTAATTTCAACACAGCTAATACCCCCCGAAATCCCACCAATTTACTTTTCCCTGACAAATGTTAAAAGCCAATGATTTATGCAGATCAATCACCTAGCTCATCAAGTCACTCCCTGACAGCCAGCCTTCATCAGTGCTATTTAAAAGGCACTGCTGACAGCCAAGCCCGACTCTTTGATTAAGGGCTCTGTCTGGCTAACCTTTTATTTGAAGAATGATTGCTGCTGAGTGACAAATACTTTCCCATTCATTTCAAGGAAAAGATATTGACATTCAAATTCTTGATGTCTACACTGAGCAGATGCCACTGTTGGCAAGGGGCTTGCTAGCAACAGCAGGTACAGCACTACTCTGGGGGGTGAGAAACAGCACCACTGGCTCAAGTTAAAGGCTCTCAACAAGTGAAAGCTACAGATCTCTCAGCCAAATCCTCTCCCTTCAACAGTTATCATCAAAGAACATCTGTTTGTTGTTTCTCCCTAGTCCTCCTTCTTGAAAGTGTCCTAGCCTCACCTTGACCCCACTTTCCATTGTATTGGATGTTATTACTAAAAATAAAGAGGGCTCAGCAGTGAAGTGACCCTTTGCTGGAGGAGGGCATCCTCCCTTCCACAGCATCCCCCACCACCACTCAAGGAAATCCCAAAGCAAGGGCTCCTGATTCCCTACTAATGGGATTTCTGGTGACAGAAATATCAGATGGGAGCTGCATTTGCAGTATCTCATACAGAAATCAAAGCCAATATGTTTGTTACTTTAAGCTGATCCTGCTGTCACTTTCTACTTTATTACTTTAAAAAAAAAATACATATAATAAAGCTGGCAGAGTGGGAAAGAGAAGATGAAAGCTGGCCACCAGGTGATGTGCAAAAGGAGCGAACACTCAGTTCCTCTTTCCATGAGAATATTCATCTCAGCCTTACAAAAAAACCCACAACTGTTTATTTTCCAAATAAAATACAGACCCCATTGTCACCCCTCACCAGATTAATTTGTTTTCAGAAGTAATTCTGTCACACACTGAAACGTTCATTTTATTTGGATGTTTCACAGACGTTGGATTCAGTGCACAGAGGGGCACTGCTTAAATGCTCCTTGGTACTGCTGGGGAGAGCTGCTCAACTTCTTATTACAAATTTCACAATTTATAAATTACAAACAGTACCATGATGCTACCATCCAAAATACCTAAAAAAATAACATGAACAATTCTCCCTGCCAGTGCAGCAGTCTTCCCCCCAGTTCTCTTTTTTCACCCAGGGAGGAGACTGAGGATGAATATTCAGCTGTATAATATGTCTTAAAAGTTTTTTGGATACAAAGACTGCATTTACTCTTCTGGTACATCCCAGAATTTCTGTTGAAGATTGTATGAGCAGTTTGCTTTCAGAAAACACCACGACATCTCCCTCAATTATGACTTCATAGGCAAAAACTAGGGAGAAACAAGACATCTACTCTCTCAGTTGAGAAGTCCTCCAGTAGGAATCCCAACTTGAGACACATGCAAAGCTAAACAAGTTTGGAGTCAGTTGCCCCCACCAAAAATAAAGAAGTCAATGAAAAACAAAAGAAAAAAATCAAAAAAGAAAAAGCAAGCCTTGTACTGGTGTTTCTTTAACTCCACATGTAAACGTTAATGAAAAACTATCCATTTGCTCATGTACCTACTGAAGTTCAGCCCTGTAAATCTTTGTGTGCTTACCATTATTTAATAAACTACTTGTTCACCCTTTTCCAGGTATTTTTCCATTTTAAATAAAGATTAATCTGTGATTGAACTCTAAGGCTCCCCCTGTAATCAAAAGAAAAGATTGCTTTCAGGTTCTTCCTTGGCTTCCCCACACATTCTGGGACTATCTTTTTTTTTTTTTCCTTAAGCATATTTGAATGAACTGTTTGAATACCTTTCCTCTTTCATCTCTACAGCTTTGAAAACTTCACACTTTGTATCTGATCTGCAACAAAGCAACAAGGGCTGCAGAGGCTGACAGCATGGACATAATTAAAGACCACCATCAATAAACTGCCATGTTCAACAATACTGACTTATAATCCACTCCTAGATCAACCATTTATATTTAAAACTACTCATTGAGAGGTCTAAAACTGGAACTTGGATTGTTTTAAGTTTACACACTGGATGCACGTGTGAAAATGGAAGCAGAACCTGGTGGATGTCACCTCCAAAGAAAGATCAAGAGGAGGAAATCAAGTCTACATTTATTGTATTTGCATCACCAAGTGTCATCAGCTGGACTGACACTTCACATGACACACAAACTGTACTTTATGGGACTAATCTGGACAATCTACTTTATACCTGACTCTTACTTGGGCCATGTTATTATTGACATTTTTATCAAGAAAATCTGGAGAACCTTCCAATGTTCTCAACCATTGAATGACCCAACTGATAATTTACATTAATGTAAAATTAATGTCACCAAAAAGGCCACCAGCACCCAAGTGATGCACAAACACCTCGTCCCCTGTGACAGGAAAAGGCAACCATGAAAAGAGAGAGGAAACCCAAATGCTCAAACTAAAGGTTCAGTTTGCATCCTAACTCTATCTGGTTTTGTGCAATGCTGTCAGTAAGCAACAAGCACCCACAACTACTGCTCAAAACCACAGAAAAAGGACTCAAGAATATCAAGACTCAAACCAGTGTGTTCCTTTCTGCCCCAAACACAGGAAAATGGAAATTCCTGTCCTGCAAAGATCACAGACCTAAAGCAAACTTTAAGCCCAGAAGTCATTCAAGATTACTGCACACAAAAAACCAAACATGAAAGTGAATGCCACAGTAACACATCCTGAATGCTGCTTGTAAACAGCTAAATTATCATGGGTCTATTTTTTTTTTATTTTTGGCTTCACTTTGTGAGTCTCATCAGCTCAGAGAGGCCACCAGGCTCACCAGTGGCACTTGTGCAGCAGATACCCAACATTTCCAGTGACATTTTGTTCATTTTTATGCCATTGAAACAGTGGCATCCAACAAATAGAAATATTTGTTCATAAGCAGCATCCTCAAGACGTGTTTCTGGTCCAAAAGCTCCAACCATCTTAACAAGCAGAGGAACCTCCCAGCTGCAGGAGGAATCTCAGCCTTTTCCAAGCTGTGCCATTATAAAACCTTAAGTATCATAAACTTTGAAGAAAATATTTTGACACAAGAAAGCTTGTAAAGTGTAAAAAACAACAGCATTAACCTCTTTCATACCTGTAATAATGCTAGGCCAAAACAGGAATGCATTTAAGTATATATAAGTACAGAGAAGAAAGAATTTTTAACAAAACCAGAATTACAGCTATCACAGCAGTTTGTGGATAAATTATTAGGTTTATTACTCCTAAAGTAGTTTGAATAGAAGTGTTCCAGCTGTTACATCTGATCACCAGCACACTGCCAATTTTCTCTGCCAGAAAGTCCTTTTATGCATTGGGGGACTTGTTGCAATTAAGGGATTTTCTCCCTTCTTTGTAATTCTGTGATTTATAATGTTGTCTTTAAAATTCAGTTGCATGAACCTTGCTTGTTTTTTCTTTTATGAAAAATTCACTGCATACAGAACCAAGTGAAACCACCAAATCCACTTCCAACAAGAAATCCAGGTTAATATCTTTCTAATTGTGTTTGCTGCATTAGTATCTTGCTGCTGGGATGTCTGACAGCAAAGAGCTATCATAAACCTTAGAGTGTATTGGTGGGAAGTCTTTTTAATAGGATGCTTTATTCTACAGTAATCCCTCACTACCTTCAGAAACATATTTAAAATTGCAGGCTGTTCTACCAAAAATAATATGTTATGGCTTGGGTTTTTTTTTTCCCCCCCTGATTAAATTTCTCCAAGAAAATATCTAAAGCCTGAAAAGAGTAGATGTTGATCAATGGAAAAGCTCTAATCCTCTTGTATGGTTAAACTTCTCCTCTGTAACATAAACCTACTCAGCTGCAGAACTGTATCATCATTTCATTTCCCCAACCCCATCCACACAGTTTTACCTCCAAATATATTTCCTGTTTCAAAAGGAATAGGAAAATTTCAGCTACTACTGGAAGGTGCAACAATACTGAGGTTTGTAGGGTGTGGGTAGAAGTATGGGAGCACACATGGGAAAGAAAATGGGAAATTAAAAGAATTAAAACTGAGTGTGGAGGAAGAGCTTGATAAGTATGATCTATGGGGTTTGCTCAGGGTATTGAATCAAAACACATAGAGGCTTTTTGAAAGCTTTTTGAAGAGTGACATCTACTCAAATGACTCCTCAGCATCCCAGTTAAAGACACCCCAAGGGTCATGTAAATCACTACTGTGGCACTGCAAAACATCTGACAGTTCCCCCCTGCTGCCAAACTGAGTTTTAGGAGTCCCTGCAGGAAATTTGCAGAAATTTCTTTCCTTTTGGCACTCGTGTGCAAAAATCAAGTAAAGCCAAAAATATTAACAATGACAAAATGCACTGAAAATTTGGAAAAAATTACTTTATCCAGCTCCACGCATATTCCTTGGTATTTTAATAAAAGATAAACCTACCCCCAGAAAAGAGTTCAGTGGAAATAGTGCCCAACCTTAGACCCCAGAAAGAAGTGACAGGAGTTTAAAAAGAAGGGCAAAATTAAAAGTGCTTTATTATTATTTTGAAACAGAGAAAAAACACAAAAGAGCTTTATGGCAGAGACTATCACATCAAACTCTGGGACCAGACCAGGACAAAGCAAGCTGACAAAAGAAGCTGAAGGTCAATCATAACTGAATTGCAGTTTGCCAGAAGTCAGTGTTCTGAGCCCAAAGAGCATTTAAGAGCTCCAAGTGAATAAGTCTGCATTGACTCCACAGCTCTGTCTGGCAAACTCACCTCCAACATCACTTAATAGGGAGCAAACCTCCTTTATAGGACTGTGCAAAGTTTGTCTGCTCGTTTCTCTTAACATCTGCCTCTGGGGAGCTAAAATATTGAACCCAGGGCACTGACAAGAGCTGCAGTTTTGGGAAGACTATATTTAAACTCTGGGAGAAGAGAAAAGGTTGGGAATGGTCCCAGAGGTCCGATGCTCTACCTGAAAAGGTGCTGGAAAAGGTTGGGCATCCCCATGGCTTTGGCTCCAAATCCTTCTCATTTTTACCCAATTGAGTGGAGAGACAGCAACCCTGTGGGCACCCCAAGGAGCAGATGTGTACAGTGGGGGTGGGGAGCAAGCTCTGCCAAAAAATACAGTGTCCAGAGGCATCCACAGCACCCCCTGAACCCCATAAAGTGAGTAAATATCCAAAATTACACAAATGGCTTGGAAACCTAAATGGGAGCTATGTCACTCTAAAAAGAATACTAACAGTTACTCAGAAATGACAAATTCCTGAATCAGGAATGGAAAAAAACCACCAAGAAACAACACAAGAGCACAGGTTAAGTCACTAAGCAAAAGGGAAATATTCTGAAAATACTGCTTAATTGAAAGCAGAATGCACATGGGTACCTGCTTTTTTAAAATCTGCATATGGGAGGTGTCAGCTTGTCAGTTTGATCCCAACTCCCCCTTCACTCCTCTGCAAAAAAAGTCCAGATATTCAGATACAGACTGGGGCCTGATGAATCTATAGGGTTGCTGCTCAGGAAGTTCACTATCAGTTTTAACAAGATCAGATTTTCAGCTGTGCAATCCTGATGACAACGTCACAGGTTTCTGATGGCCAAGTATTAAACACTACATTAGCACCTTTTGGCATTAAACAACAAAATATTTTGTTCCAGGCATGTCATTTTTCCCATTTTCTTTTTTAAAACACATTAACAAAATGCCACAGACATCACTAGCCTGCCCTGTACGGAGACATGAGATTACTTTCTATCTTCCCAGTATCAAAAAGATTTTATCCTAGTAAATATTTCACCTTTTGAACACACTTTCACGCGGTGAAAAAGTCCTATAAAATATTTCTAGTAAGATTGTGTTAAATAATTTACCTGGAAGTTTGAAGCTGAAACAAAGGGTGACCCCACTGCAGATGGCTGCCCTGTTATTATTTTGCTTGACATTAGTAACTCGAACAAGTAAAAACATTTAAACACCCAGGTAGCATTCTTTAACTTACAAATTACTTGCTTCAGAAAAGAAAAAATACAACTGCTACAGCATAAAGAAAAAGCTGACTGTGCAATCAAAAGCCCAAAGGATCCAATTTCTCCATAAAGCACCTGATGGACATCGTGACAGTCTGATTACCTTCTACCACCAATTTTTGGAACATGTGAAAAATACTGTATGCTTCTTGCTGGTATGTGGTCCAAGATGACTCATAAATCTTCCTTTATCTCCTTCGTGGTGTTAGCAGAAAAGGATGAGTTGCTTTTTTCCATCTCATTCACATGTCTTTCTGTCTGTTACCCGTGCCCTTGAGCAAAGATTACTGATGCCCTGCCTTTGATATATGACACATCACATACAGCAGCTTTTCATCAAGTGAATTAACCTGAAAAAATGCAAACCTACCTGCCAGTTGCTTCCCAACTTCCCACTATTCCTTTGTGTACCTCCTGCCTAACGTGCCACACACAAGGCATGAAAGAACCAGGCTACCAGGCACAGAAAATTCATTTGCCATTCAGTGCTGTTTATTGAAATAAACTGCTTAATATTTGCCTTCGTAACCAATTCCAATTGGAAACTATCCTGTTAAGTCATGATTCGTTGCCTGGAAAAAAAAACAAAACCAGTCTCTATTTAAAAATCCAAGGATGAACTCTCTGCTCAGATCACCCCAAATAATTGCTCCAAGTCCTGGATAACAACTGCTGCTCCTGTCATGCATTATTGATACAGCTCCACCACCAATTCTGCACTGCTAATCGATACTCAGTGATCAGGCAGGAGGCTGCATATTCTGATTCTTTGCCCCATTTAAAACCTGGGTTTTTGGTTCAAAAGCTGTTCATCTTCAAAGGTTAACTCTCCTCACATGGCTGAAGTGTTTGCAGGAGGGTTTTTTCATACATTAAAACTCCACTGCACCCTTCTGCTTTTGCTTGGTTGTGTTCTTTTAAGAAAAATGGGTGATGAATGCTCCTGCAAGGTGCTCTCTCTCCTGCATATCCCTTCAGTCTTTCATGTTAAAGATGCCAATTAGCTATAATTAGTGAGAGTCACACACTAAACTTTCCAGATTTTTTTTTTTTTCTGCTTGGGAATTTTTTCCCACTGTAGATTATCAACTGCTTTACACGTGCAACTGATTGCTGGCAAAGTCCAGGAGCTCCTAAAGACTTCAAAATTGCTGGAAAGTAAACTCCCAATATTCCAAATATTTGTTTCACAAAGCAACGCTCTTTAAAAAAAACCCAAAAAAACCAAAAACCCACATGCTCCACCTTTCACAAAGAAAATTAGATTTTTCTATTCTTTTATCAAAACTGTATTATATCTTCTAATGAAGTCAGTGACTGGAAAATACATTGATATATATTTTCCAATGAATTGGCTTAAGAGTAACGTGTAAAAATAGGATTAATGGTACAAAGCATGTACTATATAAAAATAGCCTGTAGAAAAAAGCATTAAGCAATTACAACTCTAGCACTGAAGGCTCCAATATTATAGGGTAATATTTCCTTAATGTTAGACTTCATTAACCCTAAGATAATCTCTCATAAATTTTGCTGATTTTTAAGGAGAAAAAATAAATTATGTTTATTAAACTACTGAATATGTTTATGAAAACAAGACATAATCTAGTGCTATAAACTTCTTGTCTTTATCTGAATAATCAGGAAGCTCATAAATAAAATATCATATAACAAAGTGAGTGTTAAAATTCATTACTGTAATAGCTCTGCTCATGATCTATTTCATTAACACTCCTCCTTCCTTTGAATAAATGGGTTCTTTGGTCTACCAGAGCAAGGCCATTTACAAGACAAAATACTGAGCTGCTTTTTCTCATTTTCCCTTATCTGTTCTATTCCCAACTTTCTAAATTAATTCTTCCTTTAAATCTTATTGTTCCTTCCAGTGTAACTCACAGCACATTAGAGAAACTTGAAAGAAATATAAGCAAAGAAATGGGTCTATGGAGGATAAGTTAATTAGGAATCTAAAGTGACTGGTGATGAGACTTGACGGCATATGGCTTTGGAATGAATTTAAGAAGCTTAAGTTCATTTAAAAATAAAATATAAATATATCAGAAGTTCAAAAGAAGTCATACCTCAAATTAAGTCATGCTAATGTTTCAGCCTCACCACCAGCTAAAGATAACACTATCTGACAGGCACACTGATTCCATGTCTCAAGTTTCTCCTCACCAACATGTATCCAAAAAGCCACTTGCAGTTGGGAGGTGATGAGAAACACTACCACAGCATCACCAACCCCAGAACTCATCCCTGACAACCAACCACATCCCCCTGGTGTTCAGCTCCACGTGCTGCTCATTAATAACCCTGGGCAGAAGCCCCTTCCCAGTCCTCCCACCAACACAACCAGCACCCTTCCATCCATCAACCTCAGCTTCACTGGTTTTTTTAATTTTATTGTATTCTAGTTTTGCTCATTCCCCATACAAGATGCAGGCCACGATCTGGCCAAAACCTCTGTAACACTGAGGTTGCAAGAACAGATCCTTGGGAAAGACTCAACAGAAGAGTTATGAACTCTGGGGCTGGGGGATGCTGTAGCCACACAGTGTCTGGAGCTGAGGATTGTCACTGGAATGTTGGATTGATGTGGATAACTCTGGCACAGGTCACCCAGGGAGGCTGTGAATGCCTCATCCCTAGAAATATTCAAGGCCAGGTTGGATGGAGCTTGGAGCACTCTAGTGGGAGATGCCCATGGCAGAAGGGTTGGAACTGGATGGGTTTTAAGGCCCCTTCCAACCCAAACCATTCCATGAGTCTATAGGGGCAAAGGGTTTGTGTTGCCACATGGCTCCCTCCCCACAAGAACAGGGCAGTAGGTCTTAAAATTTCATCCTCAGGGGAATGTTTCATTCATTCCAAGGCTTTAAAAAAGATGCAAAATCTTTTACTCCACCAATTCAGGGGATCCTGTCTAAAACAGGGAAGAGCAAGGAAAGAGGATCAGACTCTAATGGGAATCTGTAGAATTTTATACATGGAAAAACGAAAAAAAAAAAAAAAAAACCCAAAAAACTAAAACCTAAAAACAACACAACAACCAAAACAGATTGCTGAAGTAAGCAGCTACCAAGGAAGAAAGGTATGCAGATCAGCTGGACATTGCTTTAAACAGGTTTCTTGCAAAATGTTTGTTTTCCATGTGTAGAAAATCACTGTAACTAAGCCTTGATGCACTTCCCTAGACTCCAGCCCTTAGCAGTGTGGTGGGGGTGTAACTCTCAGCAATGGTTTGGGTGTTAGAGGCCTATTTTGGGAATGGTCATCTTACAAAGAGTCATCTTACAAAGAGTCAAAAACCAAAATACCCCTGAAATCTTCACTTTTTTCATGTTCTAAAGCATAACTCTCAATTCAGGCAACTCCAGGGCTACAGAACAAGATGCAGAAGCACCAATATCCCTCATTTTCTTTGCTTGCAAAGATAAAATATTGGATCTAGTCGATGAAACATTAATAAATTATTAGGAGCTGTTAAAAAGTATTATAGATAAGCAGTATGTACATTATTGATCATGTAATCTACTGGACTGGGGATAATGGATTGTTATTCATTCAATTACTGATGCTATGAACCACACACGTCCCCTAATGTGGACACTAACTCATTTTCTTTTCAATACTGACATAAACCAGCTGAAAAGCAACAACAAAGTCCTCATCCAACACCAATGTTTGGTTTTCCTATGGAAGAAAAGGTGGAAAGCCACCCATCTGGTGGCTTTTTTTTTTTTTTTTCCTTCTGGGTTGGTTTGTTCTTTTGGAAGGATTTCACATTGGATATTCTGCCTGTGAAACAGCTCAGAGCTGAATACCTGAGCCACCACATGAAAGCAAACCCAGTATAGACAAAAAAACCACCCAAACCATACCATGTGCAACACAAAACCCAATGGTTTCCACAAGGCCACTCTTTTTCTAACTTCTATTCCCCACCCAAGGAGGTGGCCTGGTATTCAAGTTGGTCCAAATAGTTCCAGAGGGGAAGAAAATTAAAAGAGAGCCAAGTTGTCAGTGTCAGATGGCAGCTGATGAATGAGCTGAGCTGCAAGACTGCTGGATGGGAAGTCTCTCTCATTGGACACACAAAGCAAAAAAAAAAAAAGGGAAAAGGAAAAAAAAAATTCAAAGGAAAAGCGTGCATTAAAAATATTACTTGAAAAAGATTGTGGATTGCCCATGACAGGTAATAAGTCATCTGTCTCACTTAATAAAGAGAAGTCATCATTTACTAGTGAACAAATACCAGCAACTGTGACAAGCAAAACCAACAAAGCCCAGAAAAACATGAAAAAGCTGTTCTGTGCCCTTACACTGAAAGAGAACACGCTCAAGGTTTGAGATGAAAAAGCATTTAGGCTCAATGTGTCCTCACACAACCTCCACTACATGCTGGGAAAGGAAGCAAATACCAAGAACTCAACACAATCCTCAAGTTTTACAGGACAACACACATCAACAACTCATGTTTCATCACTGCTTGGACAACCCTCACAAAAATAACTGTTGAGCACACCCCATATCTCCAGATGATGCTACTAAAAACACATGTGCCGTGTCTTGAAGAACACAGGACTTATTTACTAATATTTTCAGGTATTGGCCTCAGACCTGAAAACCAGAAGAAAGCTTCAAGTTAATTTAATTAAGGCAGGGAAAACTTTATTTGTGCTTTCTGCTTTCTTGGCTTTTGAAAAATGAATTACTATCTATCATAAGTGATAGTTACTACAAAATGCCAGAACTCCTCAACCATTGAGGAGTTTTTTTCAAATGAGGAAACATATCTAATATGTGAATAAACACCATAATTACAGGGGGGGGGTTGCTTGAAAAAAACCACCTATGCCAAACCCCAACGTAGTTCTAAGATAATATTTAAACTGTTAAATCAATGACTACAAGGAGTATCTACAACTACTTAAATGAACTTCCAGTTCCAGTAAGGAAAAAAAAAAAATCCTCAGTCAACTACAGCTTCTTTAAAAAAAAAATTGCTAAACAATAAAATCTAACTTTGCTGACATTCTAACCAATTCCATCAGAAGCTTATGATCCAGTCTGTATTCATTTATTTTGTATTTGCCCAGAGGTTGCCACAGGCATAGGAATCTCCACTTTTCAGCCCAAGCTCTACTGGAAGACTCCCAAATTCTGTTTCACAGTCCTCATATTCTACCACAAGTGCTGGTGGCTCTGTGATGAGCTGGGCTTTGTCTCCAGCTCTTCCTCTCCATGGCCACAAAGCATCCCTGCACGTGCAGCTGACACAATTTAAAGAGTGAAGGAACCTTTCCTGATGGGATGAATACATTTCACAGCAGCACAAACATTACTGCAGGTAAGATTCTTCATTTTTATACACTACTGTATATTTTTTATGATTCGTGTCTCAGGTCCTGTTAAATATTTAAACAACAATACAATATCAGTAAGTAAACTCCTTAAATCAAGCATCCTCTGTACTGTATAGCAGGAACAGATGTGCTCTTATTAAGGCTATATTGTAACTCAACAATAATTTGTCATATTTGACATATTGTTAAATTATGTGCACCTGCCAGAACTGGAGCAGCAATTACAAGGAATATATATCCCACTTTTACTTTAAATACCTAAACAACTTCTGTAGATGTGAACCCAATGTATGGAGAAATTGTAATTTCCTAAATGTCATCGCCAAACAACACCTCAGGTCTCACAATTTCTTTTTATGTAGATTTTATTATAGGGCCCAACTGTTTCAACACTCTAGTGGCTGGACTTTAATGTGGTTCAAGCAGCCCCAAGTAACATCACCAAATGTTTAACATCTGTGAAAGTTGGACCAACAAATGCTCATATTTTCAGGAGGTCACACTGGCCAGCTTTCATTAACAATTACTTGAAACTCCAGTTTTCTTTATAGCTTTTTAATTCAGGAAGGACACGTAAAGTTCACCTTAGTTAAACCATTAAGTTTATTCCAGACCCCTATACTATTAATCTTTAGAATATTTATCAACTTTTCAAAGTTTCTCCTCCCTCCCCCAGGACCTGGATCTTGTTTAATTCACCCATTACTTTAACACAGGGAACTAACGTTTCTATTTAGGCCTTAAGAGTTGAGCAGATTTCCAGAACAAGCTTAGAACCTCAGCTCTTATTTCCTTCTTCTTTATTTTCCTACTGCCACCTCTCCCCTCATCCCTACAATATTTACACCAGGTTTATGATTAATTTGCAGAACTCCTTAATGCCCTGGCTGTGTCTTATTGCTGATAGTTCTTCTGGATCTCAAAAATTCTCTTCAGAGCTTTAAATTTTTCTACCATCTTCATTTTCATAGCACACAGCAGGGCTTGAATTCTGCCAGAGGTTTCTAGAACAAAATGCTCCACTGGAGCCTTGGACACCTCGATGGAAGCCTGGAGGCCAAGAGCCCTTGAGAACTCAGGGATGCAGGAATTCCAAAAAAAAAGAAGTGTGGGTTTTAGTGCAGGTTCTGCACTCTGCATCATACAGCTCCCTAATCCTTACACATGCACAGCAAACACTCATTTCAGTTTAGCTCATGGGGAAAAGGAAAGAAAGGCTCATTTAATAGTGGCAGAAATACAGGAGACTGATTAGAAGACCAGGAGACACATTTGGAAGAGAGAAAAGAAAAAAAAAAAAAGACATTTTGGAGAGAGAACAATCAAGTGAGACAACACTGATCATCTCAACATTGCACACACACTAATTACCCCCATGAAATTCCCTTCTCTCACTGTGTCAGCTTCACATGTTTTTTTTTTGTTTTTTTTTTTTTTTTTCCTTTTTTGCTGTAGTCTCTGTTTTGGAAGCAAATATAGGAAACAACCCATGGGAGATGTGCTCTTTATGATGATTTCCAGATTCTAGAAATCCTGCCATCTCTTACTCCTTTCTCCATCAGGAATACCTTGCTCTCACCGTGTTCCAAATCTAGATTATTCCATTACCTGCCATTTTAATCCCACGGAGGGAGGACATTCCTGTGGTCAGAGCACCAAAAGGCAGACTGGATGGGGAGAGCTGAGAAACTCTTCTCTCTTTTCCACACCTACAAGTTGTGCAGAGATCCCACTCTATAGATTGTGCTGCAGCCCCATGAAGGCATTTTATTTTATTTTGGAAATGTCTGCATTATGTATGGGTTTCTGTGGAGGGCTTTATAGACTCTTTTAAATGATTCACCCTGGAGGTAGATATTGATTATCATCTCCAGGTATTTAAAAGGAAACCCATTTACCCCAGAGCACTCAATGCACTGTGACACGTAGCAACTTCCTGACACTGGTAAACAAAAGTTACCCATTTACCTAGCAAGTTATAAAACTTGTACCAGGCTGTAAAAAGGAGTTCTGTCATTTTATTTAGCATATTGCATTGCCCGAGCTGCTTTTATTTACCTGCCAGTAAATCTTGATGGATCAAAAACGCTACAGAAGGCCCAAGAAATAAATTACAAACAGACACTAACATCTGACTAGTTAATCAAACAAATAGGACATGTAACAAAGAGAAAAGCTATAAATATTGACAACAAGCTGCTTCAGTCACAAAAACATTCAATACTTCAGTTCTCAAGTGTGATTTTTATATCAGTCCCCTGGAAACAGTTTGTATCCTCCAATAAATTTTTACAGTTGATTCACCTGCCTGATACCCTTCAGCCATTTCCTTCAGAAGCTGTCAAACCCGCCAACAATAATATATGGCCCGACCAACAAGAACAGCTGTAGCCATTCTCTCTGCTGGTTCCTGCACCCTGTTCTGCATAAAATAATACATCAAGATTAATTGATTTCCCGTCAGTCTCGCAGAACAGAAAATTAATTTTCATGTAGCTATTTTCCCCAGCATATGAATTTCGAACATGGCAAGTAATTTAAGTTTTTAATTATTCATAAGCAGAAGAAAAGAAAAAAAAAAAAAAAAGGGAGGGGGATGGAAAATCACAGCACATGATAAAGTGAGGCCCTGAAAGCCCCAAGGCCACGGCCTGGACCTTGATTTGTGCCGAGACAACAATAGCATTCACTAATGCCTATATAAATAATATATGTATTAACATACATCTTGGTACAACACCAATTTCTCTCACCCTGACCCAAGACTACCAGGTCACACAGCAGCAGTTTGTCACAGTCCACACAGGGGGCTACGTGGGACATGCTGCAAGGAAACCACAGAACCCAGAGAAGCCCTGACCCTGATTGCCTCCAGAGCATCTCCACACCTATGATACCATGGGAAGGCAATGGGCAGCATTTGAGGAGAGCAAAACTTGCTAACCAGCAGGGAATCCCAACAACCCTTCTCTTTCCTGGTGACATCGACCTGGAAAACTGCTAATGGAAAATTAAACACAGTAATGTCTTGTTCAAACTTTTCCAGGCGTTTGCTGAAGCTTTCAAGAAAGACACAGACCACTCAAAAGACAGTAATCAAGGAGGTACACTTAGAGAGAATTGCATTTAGGGTTCAAATATCTGCAAACAGACATCCTCATGAGTTGCAAAACTGAATTTATGACCTTGTACTAGGGCCAAAAATGCACCAGTAAATAACCATAACTCAAAGCACTCATTATAATAATTTGTACTGAAACACAAGCCACTCATTACTTATTTAGTGATCAATAACATTAGGATTGGATTCAATTTTTTTAAAAAAAGCAACTAACCTGTACCACATAACAGTCATCCATGCCCTGGGGGTGAAAGCAAAGAGCAGGGTGAAAACATCCCCAAGAAATACAAAAGGAGGGTGCAACTACTGAAAGATTTTTCACTACAAATATTAAGCAACAGGTTTGGTCTTGAGTGCACTTCCTGTTCATGAAAAGTTTGGGGAAACACCATTTTATGAGTTAAACCTCACTAAAAAAACCCTACACTATTTGATAAGGTATTCCCTAAAGCTACTCCACTTCCTAGGCAAGCTTCTTACCATCATCAGTGACTCCAGGAAAATTTTCAGGGATTAGAAGTTTAGGGAGGAGCAGTAAATCCATGAAAGCAGAAAGCCCTGGGACCATTTTGGTTGTATATTATGAAGAAACATTAAGCAAGGAGAAGAAGGAAATAGAGCAACAAATGGAGCAAAAATGCTCAACAGGACCCTCTGCTCTGGAGAGTGAGCTGCTTCCAGTCTGGCTGGACATTCTAGGAGGCTCTGTACCTAAGATTCCTCCAACATTTCCATGCCAAAACCTTTGTTTTTTCCCAAAAGCTGATGATTTTGCTCCTCAAAGATGGAAAAAGGACAGTGCTTTACTGTCTCAGAAACTCAGCAGATCTACATCCCACCTTTGAAAGCAGTTTTTGAACAAGAACCCGAGATCCAGTTTTCCTTAAATTGATATGCTTAAACTTAAATACAATATACTTCAATATACTAAACATAAATACAAGAGGTTTTCAAGACAGGATACCCAAGCTCAGCATCTTCTCAACATGTGCACCATGAAACTTTGGTTTGAATGGAAAAAAAAGTTTCCTTTTATTTTTTTTTTTAATGCAACGATGCAGGTTAAAGACCCTTATCTTCTGTATATTTAGCCTTGTGAATATATGGGTAGCTACCAACAACAGAATTCTCAGCACACAAGATCAAAATGTATATTCCATCCATTTCATGCGTTTTCCCTGTCAATTCCATCTGCTAACCCCCTGACATACTACTGATTCCAACCAAACATCCACTGAAAATAAAAATTACATTTACCTCCAGAGTGTAAAGTTTATATTGCAAAGTACTAAATTATTCAGCACAGCTCATCTTCATTGTCATGTTTGAAAATAATTAGAGTTTTAAGTGTAATTCAACCAAAGGAGAAAAAAAAGGCATTTAACTCAGGGAGGGGGAGGTTGGGAAGAAGGAGCTTTTTGATGGATTTGAGGTTTGTTATTTCCTTTTCACATTAACAAACCAGTTAAAAGAAACAGTGCATTATACTTAGTAATGCCAGCCATTCACCAACCACCCCTCTGGTGTCTGCAGTTGTCCTTCTAATATTTACTTGGGTGTTCTACCCTTTCATTAAGGAAATAACCTTAGTGAGAACATAATGAGCTCATCACGTTCACTGTAAAAACACATGTTTGCAAACCTGCACGTGAAATGGAAAAAACAAACCAACAAAGCCACAACAAAACCAACAAAAAAAAAAAACCCAAAAAACCCCCACAGACAAACAAAACCCCCCCAACTTTACAAAGTTGATCCTGCTGCTGTTCCTGGCAGAGCTGAAAGGTCTTTGTTTCGGGAAATTCAATTGAGTGTTTCTACTTCCAAGCCTCCACCAAGAGGTTCTAATTATTGTTAGAAGCCTAATTAGCATTTAGTATTACATTACAACAACTGCAGCAAAATTGTACCCCTTCTCCAATAAACAGTATTCACAGTGTGCAATCAAGCTGCTGCACGATGCAATGAGAATTAATAGCACTGCACGACAATGGGAAATCCTACAACTCCCGCTGTGTGTGTTTAATAATTTTTCACTCCTTCCAGATTGTTCCCATCAAGCACAATTCCCCAGATCCTAATCAGCTCGCCTCCCCATCAATACTACACAGAGATCTGAGCACGGAAAATTATCTGCAATTTCAAAAAGTGCTTTGTTGCATTATTAGGCCACTGACCTAAGAGGTAATGGGTAAATAGTTTCTGAAAAATGTCCAAAGCACGATGTAAATTAAAGCTTATAGTCTTGCCTGCTGTTCTTACCAGAGCTATAACTGCAAACTCTAACAGTTTTTATACAAAATCCTTAACTACGCTATTAGGGTTTTTACACCAAAATTGGTATAAAGATGACAACGTTTATATTTAAATAACTTCCTTTATGGTGTTTTACACAGATAATACAAGCTGGAGAGCCATAAGCACCTCTTAAACTCATTGCATACACACACACACACAGAGAGCAATGGGAGAACCACCACCAGTTTTGTGCCTGCAGAATAAGGAACTCACTTCTGGAAAGAGATGCACACACAGAACCATACAGGTAGAAATGGAAATGGATTTACTTTTGGTTTTTTTTTTGGCCAAAGCAAGAAACATAAACCCAAAGATTTTATTGTGATGGTCAGAGAAATTCAAAGTTCCCTGCGTTGTGTTTCATACTCACATTTCTCCAACAAGACCTAAAGACAGAAAGAGTGGCTTTAGAGAGGCACCTTATTTCTGTAAGGAAACCCCTGGTGCCTCACTGATCCATCAGCAAGGTCCAGCATCCACACTGCCAGAGAAATGGAATCCCTTCCTCTGTCCCAACACAAGTGAAGCTGTGTGTGTGGAGGGGCACAGAGAGCCAGCCCTGTAGGTCCATATGCTGGTTACTGAGCCCCAGCAGACATCTGAATATTATGAAAGGAGTTGTAAGTTTGGCAAAGCACTCCCTCTGGCTTTGTCACAGTAATTTGTTTCAGTTAATGGAGTTTCAGCCTTTCCCCATAATCACTATCCCTTATTATGGAAATCTTATCTGTATAATAAACTCATCTTCTCACAGGGGACTTCTCCTTCCTTTCACAGTTTGTCAGTGCCAGTACTATTTAAGTTTTAGTTGGTCGTCAAAGTAATTTTATTTTACCTCATTATCAGGAGACCTAAAACATGGTGGTATTAATTACCAGTCACCGCTACCTCTGAAAAAATGTGGCATTATTTATCTTTAAACAAAATGAGGATTTGTTCTTTAATTCTCCAAACAAACAAACAAAAAATACTACGTGCAAAAATTCTTTGGTGCTAATTTGCATGTTACTGATGAGCTGATTATGCACTTGATGATCCCACTTGGAAAAAAACACCACATTATTACATATCTGGACCCAGTGACAAGCAGGTGGGAGAAAAGGAAGAGCTTGAGACAGAAAGCCAGAAATTGGGCAAGTGGAAAAAAGGAGTGAACGTGTAACTGGACTGCTCTGCTGGGCTCTGAAGTGTTGGTCCTTTAACAAAACCTCAGGTGAATGGGAGATGCATCAAATTAGAAACAAGGAATTCCATATTTTGGGTTAGGCAGAGCGAAACATGAAAGGTAACAAAGGGCTAACAAACAGCAATCCCTCCCCCCAGCTCTTTTCTGCCCATTTTCTTCTTTCTTTTTTGACCTTTCAGTTGGTGCATCATCTCAGTTGTGAAGTTTTGATATACAGGCAGGGATGGCTGATTAATTTCCTTGAAAAATACAAACCCAATAGGCTTAATCCAGAATCTCTGGCTCTGAACTGGGTTACCATATGTTGTCTTTGATTTGTGTTGCTCCCAGTATCAACCCAAGCATCCTTATACACACCAGCTATGAAGATGATTTATAGCAAGTCATTCAAAGCAAAGCCTATAGCTTCCCTTCACAAGTTGACGTTATCAGATTACTTCAGAAGCTGGCAGCAGCTACCATAAGTAACAAGCTGTCACTGTAAATAAATCACTCCCTCAGAAATAACAGTTAAAAATATAGATTAGCATGAACAGAGGTCAGTATTTTAAGGGCTGAGTTTTGTTTCCCCTCTCCGTCAAGTCACAAATCAACCTTTTGTCTGACCAAAAGGAAAACCAAAAATAAGCACTGAATAAGCATTCTTAGCCAAGGCAGAAATTAAAAAGAGAAATTAATTTAAAAAAAAAAAAAAAGCCACACACACACACACAAAAAAACCCAAACAAAACCAACCAACCAACCAAAAAAAATAAACCAAAAAACAAAAAAGCCCCACCAAGCACAAAAAAAAAAAACCCACCACAAAAGCAGGCACCATGCCTTTGATGACCTGGTTTAACCACTAAAGGATATGGACTATATTTACACAGAGACAGAACAAAAAAAAAAAAGTAGCCATCAACTTCAACAAGTTCAGGGGGGTAGATCAGTGCTTACCTTCCCAGTTTCCATGTTTCTAAACAAAATCACTCTGTGGCACTTTATTAATAGGTGTTTAGGGCACAACTGGCCTCATACTTCCATTTTCCTTACAAATATCCCTGCTGAGCATTCTTATTCCCAGGGCTACTGCATCCTGCTCATCAAAATCTACCAGGAGGCCCTTGGAAAGCCTTCAGTGCAAGTACCAACATGCTCTGCTGCAAGAATATTCCAGCTTGTCATGGGGAAGGTCCATCAGAGCAGATGGAAAACCAGTACAAAACCACAGCCTGCCCCCCTCCACCACCACCTGAAATGAGATTTCTTAATGGACCTTTCTTGTTCTGAAAAAACAATGTTTAAAATAGAAAAAACTGTCTTAATATTAAAAGGTCTTAATTTACTGTTGTCTTATAATAAATTGAATTTTAACAAGCCTAAAATTTAAACAAGTCTTTTACTACTCAAACCCTTGAGTCTTAACAAGTCAAGGGAAGGAAGCCACCATCTTAGAACCTGGAAGTAGAACTAGTTAGAAAGCCAGAACAGCTCTTGATAGACTAGTACACAGTGACAGAAATACTTTCTTGTATTTGACATGACTTAAGAAGTTACATTGAGTCCCTTCTGATCAATGAGCAGCTCAAACTTGAGAATGAATCAATGGCAACTGGAATGCAGGCTGATTTCTCTCATTTCACCAACAAATGAAACCTGAAGTGGTGAAACCCACTACTCCCACAGTTTGGAGGAACAGTGACCAAAAACTCAGCTCACCACTAAAGGTAGCATGACTTCTCTGACACTTTTTTTTTTTTTTCATTAAGAGCATGCTTTAATAATAATTTGATGAACTTCACTTTATTTGTTACATACCCAGTACATTAAGGTAGATCTATTTAATGAACGTGCACACAAATCCAAATGGAGCTTTCAGAGACTTCCAATTCAAATCCAACTAGTTTTAACTACAAGTAAAAAGCTCATACAGGAAAAAAAATATCTTTATGGTTAAAAAAACCAAAAGGACTTAAGCTATTTAGCTGCTTGAATAAACATGAACATAATACACATGCTCCTAGTTAGCACCCAAGAAATTAAACAGCACCAATATTATAAAGACTTAGCTCCTAACTAGGATGTTTATATCACTGCTAATGAGAACCTAGGTCTTTTCTTGGGAGAATAAAATTAATTTCAAAACTGTAACTCAAGGCACTTGCTGATTAAATTGCCCTAAAACATATGGGATCTTACCAGGAGCTGCACTTAGTGGTCTTACCACAATTTTATTGAATAAAGGTCATGTCTGCTTAAACTTATGGTTGTTGTCATCCTCCACTATCAGCAATCCTACAACTGTCGAGATGTCCTCTATCTTTCATGTCAATCATTTTATATATCTGACCAACCCATTTATTTTGCTTTTTGCAGTTTGACACCTGGAAAGTTATACACCTGCATTTCATCAGCACAGAGAGGTCTGGATGCATTCATCTCTAGTGACAAAATAAGAATCTGAAACACTAGAAAATAGATTTGTTCATTAAAATCCTTACAATGTTTTTGATAAGGTGACACCACCCGCTAGAGAATGGGAGAATTTTGAAAAAAAAAAAATCTCAATTATAATGCTTTACACTACCCAAGTCTCTTTTTTCAAAGTCAATACAGTACAAACGTGAAAGAAACTAACTGTGAAAAGTATATCTCCCAGAGTTTACCTTGCTTTGATATGTAAATAGATGACTGCAATCTTATTTTTTCCTCTACTGTTACGCTGAAAAAGCATTTTTGCTATAAAAGAATATACTACATTTATTAGCAGACGTATACACAGCTGTATGCACAAAATTCTGTGTGTGAACATAGGTGAAGAGAGGGAAAGATGAAATTAATGCATCATGCCTTCAAATGGATTGAATGGAATTCAAATGGAATTGAAATGCAAACCCTTTGAAATGAAACTTTTGGATTTACCCTGTGTGTGCTGGGTGCACCTATGGGTAACACACAAGCACGACTTCAAATCTCTGAAAAGTGGAAAAGACTGGAGGGAAAAATAGAATTACTGACACCATTAACTGAAGGTTTCTAGATATGAGTAGCTAGGAGAGATTTACTCCACACAGGTCAAGTGTAGAGGACTGAAGGTGGCCAAATGCATTTGGATGTCCTAGATTTCAGTGGAGAGCTCTGTTTTAAAATAAATAAAGCATCTGGGTTCTTTCCAGCTCTCCTAAGAAGTCCATCAGGATCAAGATAGCTATGTGAGTACTGCCAACATTGCCTGCACTGCAATCCAAGGGCCTAAAACAAATTAAGCAAATTGAATAATTATGTATTCTAGCCTCTGACTTTAACTGGGAACTTTAAAAAGTTGTCAATGAGCACAAAAGGGAGTACCTGTACCTCTGCAGGCACAACTTAAGAGGGGAAAAAGCAGGAAAATTATTCAACTACTTTGCTACAAAATTTTTAATATCCAGAGTTATTCTACGTTTCATGATCAAGAAAAAGAAATCTTTGTCAGTACAAAAGGGTGTAAGAAACAAAGCACCCAACAGCCAGAACATGCACCTCTGTCCTTACTCCCCTGAAGATCTACTCATCTCCTTAAGATCTACCTGAACTCTGTCCTCCTGACACAGACTCCCTATTGAGCCAGCACCCTGGTATGTTTGGCAATGCCTGATTAACTGGGTGATCTTGCACTTCCCATCTACTCCTGAAACCTGGGAGCTGCCCTCCTCCCCTTTTTTCCAACTGTTATCCCCACCGCACGCCACCTCCCCTCTCAGCAAGGGCCTCGCTCATGAGAAATGACTCTGGTACCTTGTGCCCATATGAAATCCCAAGGCCTGGTGTTAGAGCTATCCAGGCATAACAAGTTATTTCCCAGCATGCTCCCTGATGAGCTCCCTTCCATAACCATAAAGTCAACAATAATCTCCCTCCATGCCCTTTCGGCAGGTGGGTGACCTATAAATGTTAAGTGAGTCAGTGGCAGTTCAGCCTAAATTACTTGGAGAGCATTATGCGTAAACATTAATGCTGCAGCATGTCCTTAACTATACAACTGGGACTCCATAGTCTGCAAAATAATGTTATTTGATATGATTGGGGTTTTTTTTCTCCCCTCTGTAAAAGCCTTTTTTACCCTTTGTAAAATTATCCGACCCCCCTCGTAACTGATGGTCCCGTTCTTTCCTTCAGGTGTTTCCTGTCAAAGTTAAAAGCAACGTCCTCTAGATTGGGGCCAAGTCTTCCTCTTTTAGCAGAGTCTCCTTTCTACACCCCTACAGATTGACACAACTGGGTATCAAACACTCAGATAGTCCACACACTGAATCTGAAGTCAAACAGTGACAGCCAAGAGGCAGGTAAGTAATTTTTTCATGGAAAAAAAAATTACGCTTCATTCCTTTTGCTTTCTTTTAACCACTGATCCTTAAAAAAAAAATATATAAATACATACATATATATATATATGTATCTATATCTATATATATCTCTCTCTATATATATATATATCTCTCTCTATATATATACTGGAAAATTGGGTCATTTGAATTTGTTTTGCAGTGCCCCAAGATGGTTGTTGTTGGTTAAGTGTGTACTGCATCATAAACAAAAAAATAACTGACCCTGTGACAAATATTTTGGAATCTTTCCTCACAGAGCAGATACTGCACCAAAGAGGAGCCTGCCCTGCACAGAAGGAGCTTGAAATATCCCCCTGAAGGTGCACAAGGTCTGAGGTTCTTGGTGCTCTCTGCATTTTTCAGTGAAGAGCAGCTGATGGATCTTTTCTTCTTCAGGTGAGCATGTACACACATCTCCATTAGCAAGGTTTGCCCAACATAATATTTAATCCAGATTTTCTTCTAACAACTGTCAGATTGCAGTCAGGATCTTGTAATGCCAATGACTGAAGTTGTCTAAAATACATATTTAATTTTTAAAAGATATTTAAACAGGCCTTTAGCAAAATTCTCATCATATGGGCTGCTCTTCCTACCAAGCCCCACTTGTCCGTGAAAAAATTTCTAACAGAAAGTACTCTGTAAATTCACCTGAATTCTCCCACTGTCCAAGTGGTAGATTTAGAGCTTAGCACTTAAAAAACAACCAACCCAAAACCTCGCACACCAAGGGAACCACCAAATAAAATGTTATAATATGTACCATAAAAGCAGCGTAGGAGCAATAGTGGCTGCGACGTTCAAGTGGCAGCACTGAAGAGCTCAGAGCCTGTGATTTCGTGCAGTGCCCTGTGACTGGAATGCTAAAAACCCCCATTCCCTGTGCAGTCACTCAAAGCCTTCCCTTTGGGTACTGCAGAGCTGGATGCTCTTTGCTATTAGCTACAAGCATGGGGAAAAGCACTTGTCACCTCCTTGGAAGCTCTGAAACACACAATTGTCTGACAGCGATTCCAAAATCAAAGACTCATCAGTTCTTCCACCAACTCCTGCACAGAAAATGCTAAGGAGAGAAGAATCCAGCACATCCAGTGATATAAACCATCTGATTTGGTCAGTGCTGAGTTCAATGGCTAAGCTCTTCTAGTAGCTTAATTATGAGCAGTCCTAAAAATAAATAAGTAAATAAAATCAGTCTGCGATTACAAGTGTTGTTGATTTAGTTTCCAGAGTCAACTATGGTTGTATGAGGATGAAAAAGGGGGAAAAAAATGAGTTTGTGGACTATAACCCATATTTCTGCAGAACAGCTTATGCAGGCAGTTGGTATTTTACAATGGGTAAATACAAAGAACCAGCACAACTCTTCACTCTCTTCTCAGTTTAAGCAGCAGTAAGGCACTCTCCTGCAGTAACAACTTTTTTTCCATTTTGCCACCAAAAAAAAAACCCAAAAACAAAAAAAAAAAAAACAAAAAAAAACCAAACAAAAACAAACAAAAAAACCCAAAAAACCCCCCCCAAAAAAAACAAAACAAAACAAAAAAAAAAAAAAAAAAAAAAAAACCAAAAAAAAAACCAAAACAAACAAACAAAAAAAAACCAAAAAACCCAAAACAAAAAAAAACCTCAGCTACTTCCATCTCTAAAATTAATAAAATGTTTTGGATGCCTCAAGGACATGTCTAAAGAGGGCAAATGGGAGACAGGAGAGCAAGTCAGCATAAAGAGTTTAAGCAAATGCAGTTTTGTTATCAGCTCCTTCACATCATTTTAATGATAGCTTTGCTGAGCCAACTCATTGTATTAAATTTTGGGGAAATTGACAAAAAAGATTGCATTGCATTGATACTCCTCTTTGACACTGGCCACTTGCTCACCAGTAAAGCAGCCAAAAAAAAAATCAGCATTCCACCACCTTGGATCCCAGGCTTATCAGATCCTAAGATACCAGACCTTGAACTCCTCTTCATCCTGACTTCATTACATGTTGCATTCCACTGAGTATCAATCCTCCTCTTCAGTGTGAAACAGCAGCCAAACTGAAACCAGCTTCAACAGGAAGCTGGGAAATATTATGACTCAAAAATAATATAATTCCATTTACAAATAAACTAAAGATGCCCTTCCACGGCTGCTTAGAAGTCCAGGATGGTAAAGATGGATAAGATGCACATAAGGCAGTCAAAACCAGACCATTTTCTAACAGCCACCATTCCCACTTGATAAAGAGAGGGGGGGGAAAATAAATAAATAAATAAAAAAATAATAATAAAATAAAAAAAAAATAAATCAAACACATGCTCAAAGTCTCTCTAAGCTATAACACAGCAGTACTTCACTTCCAAGCTGTTCTCTACATTTTACTTTTTCTGACAAAAACACACTCCATTTTTTCCCCTTCATTTGGATTCCACGTTACTCTCCACGAGAAGCTAGGACATTGCTGTTCAAGTGTAAAAGAAATATAAATATTTCTGCAAAAGTGTCCTTCAAAAATTAATCTGTATCTCTTGTAGGTCTAAAACCCAACACCAAATAGCAAAGCATACACTGTTATTACCCAGTAGGCATTTACTGTATATGCCAGTGTTCAAAAACAGTTAAGAAAATGGAAAAGTTACTTTTTTTCCTCTAGACAAATTTGTTAATGGGTAACATAATGGTAAGCCATGTTTGCTGGCATTCTGTGAAACATCTACAAATTGCCTCTGCAAAGCATTAGAGGTTGTCAGACTAATGTAGTTGAAGATAATTTGGCCTTTCAGTGAATTGAACCTCACAGCACGATTATACTCCAGCACCAAGTAGAGTGTCACAATTATTCTTTCATGCTGAATTACCATATAATGTCATAAGCCTACCTGTCATAAGTCCTGCAGCCGAGCTTGAATTTTTTCTAAATCTATGGTTCATGGCAAAAAAATGAATTTTTTTGCTTCTAATGGAAATCTGATTGTTTTTATCAACAATAAATTTCATCGCAAATCAAAGGATATGCTTGGACAAACAAGCCGATACTCAAGGTTAAAAAACACACAAATAATAAATTGCTGGTGTGTCATGTTCAATTTTTACTACTGCATTACACTGCAATAACCATAACAGGATCTAAATTGTTGTCAGAACATTAAACAAACCCCCATACTTCACAAAGGCATCCTGCCTGAGTAATTCCCACAACGGAAGCAACTATCACATTTTCCACTGTCCCACCACCACACCATCCAGCAGCTCGGTTTATGCATTTGGACAATTTTTGGAATAAATTACTTCCATCCTGGCCGCTCTTGCCACTTCTTTTAAGAGTCATATCAGTTTTAATTGTCCTTTTGTCTATCCTGAGCTGCTGTTTTGCTGGCTCCTTCCTGCCCTTACATCCTGAGCACCAAAATAAACTCCGACCAGAGCAAACTGCTTAATGCCGGGTGAGGCAGTGCTCTAAAAAAAATAAAATTAAGAAATCCATGAGCCCTCTTGCCTTTTTAACTGTTGGCAGCCTTCTTCAAAACAAACTTGGGGGGTGTTTTGAGAGTAACAAACCAGCTTTAACCCAGCCTGAGGCCCACATTATATATAAGCACCACGTAGGGTTGGAGGATCAATATCACCATGCAAAATGCTAACTTCAAAACCTCTCCTTCAGGCAAAATATCACTGCTGGCAAACGAGTATCAAGTTTTTAAAAAATGACAAAAATAGTACTACAAGGAAAAATATCCACCTGACCTTAATGATGTTGATAAGTTAGGTTCCTTTGGCTACTCGAAATAAACCCAACTTTCTTATCTAACAGGTAGATACAGTGTTAGCTGAACACAGACATACATGGGACTAACTTTGTACCATTGGGCTTCAGATGCTGGGACCTGAAGAGATCAAAAGTGGAAAAAAACACCTCAAAGCCATTAAGAGCTTCTTTATAAATAAAAATCTTACCACAGCTGAAAGTGGTTCACCCCGTGCTGGACAGTCATTAACATTCTGCTGCATAACTAAGTTCAGTTCCACTTTTACCAGTTCAAAACCAGCAAACAAAACCACATCAACGTTGGGAATAGAAAGGGCTCATGGAATTCCTTGTCTCATCCCAGAGGTAGAGCAGAAGCAGGGAGAAGGGTGCAGGCATCCCTTCCCCCTCCCCACAGAAACCTTGCCACTTGGGCTGTTGTCATCCCACCAGGACACAGCCTGCTTCCCAACCAAAGGACAGGAGATGGTGACAGGCAGACATCAGCTGTGTCTACACCACGTGGAGCTACTGACTTACATTTCACATTGTCTTTAACAGTGCCCTCAATTGACACCAACCAACCACAGTCAGATCAGTTTGATCCAAGTCTCTTTTTCCAAACAAGACCCTGGAGCGAAGGCCTGCAGCTCAGCTTGGCCGTGCCCTGCTCCCAGATCACTGATGGATTGCTGGGCAGAGCAGAAAAGACCTTTTTCCCATTGGGTGACAATTCCAAGATAGAAGCATTTCTTAGCTCCTATCACCCCATTGAAAAAGAAAATACAAAAGAGCCAAGCCTCCATTTCCCTCACCTTCTGGAGTGACAATGTAACATAATGAACGCCCCGAATGTCAATACCAGCCTTATTTTTCCCTGTTAACTAAACCTTTACCAGTTGGTACTATTTATTTATAACCTCCAAAGCAATAATAAACACAGAACTATGATTTACTTCGAGCCTTTCTATTATTAAAACACTTTGTCTTATTGTTTTATTGATTTACTATCTGTCCTACTTACTTTTTTTAGCATCTGAAAACAATCAAGGCACAAAGCTGCAAAATGTTTAGACATTAATTGTTAAGAGACAGCATTTTATTCCAGGCTAGGGGTTTGAGTCCTCGACTGCTAAGCATTCTGGTAGGGAAATGATTTATGGCCTTGTAGCAATAACTATGCAGCAGAGCCATTAACATATTGGCAGACCCCAGGATGGATTATCGACATTGATTATTTCATGGACCACTGATACCCATTTGTTAAGAGAAGCTCGAAGATGGCCTCTCCCTGACTGAAATCTTTTACGAGCAGACAGCATTTTAAGTATTAGGAACCTGGGATTTGGGCCATTTTTTTTCTTCTTCCCCCCCTCCCCCACTAAGCCCTCCTCCCAATCTGCCTCGTCTCCTCTTAACAAAAAGTGTCAAAAATTAAAGTTCATTCTTCACCACAGCCTTAATTTCTCAACTCATCATAACCATGTCTTCTTTAAAAATTAATGATCACCAGCATTTAGCCACTGGTTGTTGCTATGAAGATCTATGCAAAAAGCAAGGATCCCTATAGAGTGTGTGATATATGGAATTCTCTTTATTACTACAATAAAACTTACTGACATTTCAATACTTCTGCAAATAGCATTATAGTATCAATCTTCTGAATTAGGTTGAAAATTAAGTTGTAAATTAAAAGAAAGTGTACTTTGGAATACAACATGATATGTCACCTAGAAAAAGACCTTTGTGCATAACAGAGCTGAGCAGAAAAACTGAAAGATAAGCCCAGGTGCCTCTGAAGTGCCTATTTCATCATAAAGGATCTAGGTTATATTTTATAAGAAGAATACAGTCTGAAAGCCCTGATATTTCACCTCAGGAGAACAGGGGCTGAATCTCTTTTTTTTTTTTTTTTAAAAAAAAAAATTTCTTTAAAAAGATGAATTTGACAGCATCAGCTCACAAAATCCTGCACAAGGGATGAGTGGGATTTTAGGTGGCAGGAGGGCTGGAAGGATGGGGAGAAAGTGGGAAAGATGAAAAAGGAAGGAAGAGGACTTCAGCTTAGGGCCTTAGTGAAAACACCCTTCCTTCTTCAAATCTACTTCCACCTACTTGAGTTACCAGAAAATAACAAATTATATCCACTATTACACTCAAGTTGTGCCAGAAGAGTAAAAAGTGTTACGTTTCAATCAAAATATAATATATAAATACCTTCACTTATGGGCCTATTTGAGAGTGTTAATAATGCAGGTTAATGGCTGAAAAATGAATTTCTGTGGCCCCCAAGACAGGTCTTTCAGTATTTTCTAAAACAGGAGCTGCTAATGAGGTGATACATCAGGCTGAAATTCAAGCCAATATAAAAAATGTATCCCTGCTCACTGTGCATAAGCACGACCTAAAAAAAGTTGTTTTTCAATAGGAAAAAGCACATACATTAATACCTGCACAAGGAAAATGTTATACAGGAGAACAGCTAGGAGAATTAAAAGAAAAATAATTATAATCAGGCCTCCAGATCAACCCTATGTATTCAGCAACCTTAATGATCAAGAGCTCCATTATCAACTCTTCCATTTTTAGAGGACTGAACAGATTTGGTGTTTCCTGGATATAACCACATCCCTTAAAGCAACCGAGCTAAAGACACTGCCCAACTTCCTTTTTAAAAGCATGTAATTGCATTATAAAGATATTAGAAGATGAAAAAGTCCTTTTCACTAGTCACCAAGTGTTATAAAATCAAATCAATTCTTATTTACAGTTTATAATGCCCTTCACAAAGTGGTCACCTCCTTTCATGGGTTGTCACAGCACAAAGGGCGTGACATCCAAGAGCAAAACAATTTTGGTATGGATCACCATCCTCCAAAAACTGCCAAAATACACAGGAAGGTTCTTACCATACTTGCAAGGAGCACTACAAGGTGGTTTTGATGGTTTAATGTGTACTTGACCAACGTGTTCATCAGTCAGGGGAAACACTCTTTACAAACGTGTCCAGTGCTTGTAAACTGCACAGAAACTAGAGCAGAGGTGGGTTCAGAGGAATCTCTTTTATCTAAATTGGACTTAATTTCTAGATGGGAGAGAATTTTTAAATGTCAGGAATAAAACTCATGAACTGCCTGGAAAGAAAAACCAACCACACAAACACACACACACCAGTCATTGGTTTCCAAATGCCTGTGAATAAAGGCCCTCATTTTTCTGCCTCTCCCTGCTATCACATCTCCTGAAAGAAAACTGAGAATCCTGAGATCTCAAGAAGCCCAGGAGAAGAAAGCACCTTTGAAGGCAAAGCATTTGCTCAGCTCTCCAATACCTGCTCCAGGACTGACAGAGAAAACCACAGTGGTTCCCTCACCTGGAACTCTCATGAGCAGTGCCTACGGGTGTAGGACATACCCATTACTACATCTCAATGCTCAGCTCAAGAGATACCCATTAGTTCTCAGATAAAAATGAACTTGACCAGCAGCCCACCAGACTCTGTGTTGATACCAGAAGGTACAGCAGTACCCTAAGCCCGGTGCCTAAAATCTGAAAAATAATAATTCAAAAAAGCACATTAATTCTCCAACTGCCAGACAGAACCAAAACAGGGAGAGAATTTATCCAAAAACCACATCAGGCATTTTTACAGAAGGAATAAGTCCTAAAGTATCTCACAATATTGTTTAGTCAGGGCACCAGTTTGAAACTGGTGCAGTACCCAGTGCAACACCAGTATTCATCAGCTGCTCAGCCAGCTTTGAAGTTTCCTCAGGGATGAGATAACCTCCAGATTTAAAGCCTTCTCTGTCCTAGTTTGGAAGACCAATAATGACCAGATAAGCAGCTAGATTTTAAACACACCACCCAGGAAAAGAAGCACAAAATAGACCCACCCAAGGAAATGGAACAGCCTCTGCTAAGTCAAAGACTTGCCCGGCCTCTATGAACACTTCAAACGAGGTTTTGTTTTATCGGGATGGAATTCTGTTTTTACAGTATCTGACAGGGCAAAATAAGATCTCAATGATGAGGCAGTGAATCTCCAGTTCTAATTGCAGATTTGCAGTGCCACGTTGAAATCAGTGCCACGTTTGTGTCCCTAAATGTGATGCAATGACTACTGCTACTGCTTAGCAAGAGATCTATACAAATTTCAATGGACCGTGATTTTCTGCAGTCAACCCTCTGACACGCTGCACTTGCTGTTGTTTTCATCACCTAAAACCATTAAACCACAGCTAGTATTAAAACAGAGCCTCTGTTCTGTTAGCTAAATGCCTAAGATCCACAGAAAAGAAACCAGAGAGAAAGAAGGAAAGAAAGAAAAAAAAAAAAGTGACTCAGAGTCATGTTTGTGAGATTTTCACAGCTAATCACACACAAGACTGATTCACTGCTCACCTCGCTCTGTTCACTCATTTTTCATATCATACTTTACACTGCCCCATCAGCCTGCTCCACCAAGGTCAAATGAAGGAAATGATAGCACACATACCACACCAAGATTTATTATAAACACGTTTGCTTTCTTTTTCCATGGAGGAAATACGTCCCTGACGTTACTGTTTATAAAAATTAAGGTAAGCAGTCGAGACAATCATATTGGATACACAATAAATGTTAAAAATTCAATTAAAAAAAAGTCATTTGTCTTGACTTATTTGCAGTGCCTGGAGATTATTATTTTTTTAATCAACATGATAAAATTTTTCAACATTTAACATGAAAATTTTGTAGAAGCTGAGTACTGGCACAACCCTTTAAATTTTTTTTTTTTTGCTTCTGCTTTAATGTAAATATCAAACCTGAGGAATAAATTCTACTTCAGCTAGATTAACAAAGCAAATTCTCCATTAATTAATCTATGTAACAATTATTAATTAATGTATACTCAGAAGACCAGGCTCAAAAGTAACCCCTGAAATGGGAGGGATGATTTGCAGCCCATGAACTAACAAAGCCAAGCACTTTGCTTTCTGAGGAGGAACTTAACCAATGGCCAAAGTGGAACTTCACTATTTTAAATCAGGAACCAGCATGGTGAAAAATTAAAGGATTACCTACAAAAGAGCCCTGGATTTGTCAAAAAGGCAGTCAAACATCAAACATCTTACACTCTCCATTGAGGAGCCTATTTCAAAGATGCCCAAACCCCCTGTGTACTTTAGTGCCTGGCAGAGAAAGAAGATTCTAAGAGATAGTATGGAAGATAATAAAGAAATCTGTCTTTTCCCATGGCCTATGAATGACCACAGTGCATCATCACACTTGTCTTCCAAGAATATAATCATTTTGTTAGATAGAAGTTTCTTAAAAAGTAGTGAACAGCTTCCAATCACGTAGGCAAATCATTGCACTATTTCTTCTCAAAGTGTCAAATGCTCTATTTCTGCAAAAGAACTGAGTGTTTTTCTCAGGGTCTCCTCAGGTAAGCACAGCACAAAGATCACTTTTGCCATTAGTTGGGCTTTAAGAGTTAATGCTGACACCTCAGTGGGATGACTACAAAAAAAGATGACTGAAGAGTCTGGTGAAAGCAGGGCCAAGACACTTCATGTAGTACTTCCCACCAACAGCACTGGCAAAAGTTGTACCCCTGTGTAGTTGTAGAAGAACAAAGGTCTCACTTCTCTATAAAATAAAGGAAAATGTGAAAGGTGCCAAATTTTTTCTGCAATTCCTGAGATATCTTCCAACCATCTCAGTGAAGCAAGACCCTCAAAACCACAGGGACACTGAGGACAGGACCTTCACACCTATGTAAACAAGTGGTAGTACTTTTTACTTACATCAGAAATATTAAGTAAATTAAGTGGACACTGTAGAAAACTCCTCAAAAAATCGTATCAGTCTCTTAATAGCAATTTATACACTGACATGTGTGAGCCTAAGCAGCCTTTGTTAAAATTCAATTAAATGTATTCTATTACTACGTAAATAACAGTTTCCAACAGATTGCTGAAGCCAAGAACTGGGAGTTTCTTTTCACACAGCTCAGTTGAGGGTTTCCCCAGCTGAAAGCTCATCAGGGCACTGGATGGAAATGTCTTGTTAGCACAGCACCTTCCCTTTCTTCACAATCTGTTGATGGGAAGGAGGAGGTAATAGGTTGGGCCAAATCACATCCTTCCAAGTGTCTGTTGCATCCAAAGGAATCTCACTGGAGCCAATAAAACCACCCAGAGCTGCCAGAAGATATTTTGCCTGCTAAGTTCTATCTAAACAGTCAGGTTTTTTATTTGCATTCTCCACTGAAGTGATATTTACATTTCTAAAAACTAAACTGGTTGATAAAATTAAGACCTATTGGTTTGCTCCAGGATGGTAATTCAGATTTTTCTCTTTCTACACAAGCAGGAAAATAACAAACCCCGCTTTGTAATCCTCTCATCTTATTCAATTCAGTAGTAGTCTAAAGCTACAGGTCTATTTCTCTTAAAAAGCAGATGATAATATTCTGGGAGTGAGAAGCTACACAAGTGGGAAAACTGATTTTTCTTCTTTAAAAAGAATAAGCATATAATGGGTTTGTTATTGCCAGGCACCTGAAGGCAGCATCCAAAGGTGTGCCTCCTAGCAGGAACCCGGGTCGTAAGGGAAATAAATATTTTTATTTATGATAGCAAAAGGAACAATAACTGATTAAAGTAAATTTAGTGGAAACATTAAAATAATGGCTGTGCAAAGAAAATTTATTCTGCTCTAGCATACTGTGTGAACTTATTGAAAATAATCAAGTGCTCAGTTTGAATTAACTGAGTGCAAGTGAATCTCGAGACAAGGAGCGAGGGAGACGGCAATAAAAAAGCACTAACAGGAATTTGTTAGCTCCTTCTGCTGCTTGGTTTCTTCATATATTTTCAGAAAAATCTGCAAAGATGCAAAGAATCCTCCTGTGTTCTGTTAGCAGTAAGTAAATTGCTGTGGGCTCCGAGTGCTGGAATACTTTAGCAGGCAATTCCTCTCTGTCTTTCATTCTGTTTGTCTGTGTTAAATTCCCCCTCTGCCCTCATCCATTCTCACATCCAGTTCCCAGCTTTGTCCATCCATCAATCCCCACACTTTGTCAGTGCTGACTTCATCCTGGCTCTCACAATCACAGCCCAGCCGGGCTGCTGCCACCAGGGAGCTTTTCGCCTCCCATCTGCGTCTCCCGGAGCTGCTGACTGAGGCCCTGATGCTTGTCGGGTTCTATTGCACAGGCAAGCAAAACCACTAATACTGAACCTGATTTCTATCGTGCAGCTTTTCACCTTTCCAATCGGGAGGAAGAGAGGAAGGGAGAGAGAGAGAGAGAGAGAGAGAGACAGGCAGAGAGGAGGGGAGAGACAGAGATGTTGGCTGAATTTTCTAAAACAATTGGTACCGCAGTCAGGTGGAGGCTCAATTCATCTTCAGCTCTCCCAAACATCAATAGGAATCACAAGGAGAAAATGTATCACTAATTAAGGGTTGATAAGCTCTATGTCAAGAGCAGTTTAGGAAAAGAAGGGAAAAAAACCACAAAAAAAAAGACAGCACCTCACCAGCTTACACAGATTCTCTGCCAGCTGAAATCCATCCAGCAAGTTCACAGCAATTTTAAGTTCAAATCCCATCTAATTCTCTTCCATGAAAAATGCTGTCTTAAAAGCAACGTTCTGGGAAGATAACACACCAAAACCAGATGTGGCTTTACTTAAAAGGTAATTTATAAAGATTTAAATTTCAACTGGAAAAACATAAAGGATGACTAAGGAAACAAATGGTTACCCAGCAATGAAATGAAATTAAATCATTATGTAGTGTTTTGCCTCCTTCCTTTCCTCAGTTCAGCAGTGCAGTGTTCTAAGCAAGCAACAACTCTTATTAGTGGGTTTTTTAATTACTATCTGGGTACTTGCTAAAACATCCTGCTGCCTCTTCCAAATAAAAATAATACAATCACCTCAGCAGTAGCTACAAACGACGAAGTTCTTCAAACATTCCATTTGTGCACTGCAAAGCAGAAGCAGGGTGGAAGAGCCTGTGTCATCACTAAATCCTCTGCTAAGCAGGCACCAGCATTTTATGAAATGGAAATTAACTCATTTTCCCCATTATCATCTACTCAGCTCTACCTGTAAAAACCAACTGGAACAAGAATGGTTCTGGGGGTCATTTCAGGAACAGAAATGCAAAGCTGGTGGGAAACCACCCACTAAAGAGCTCAAGCCTTCCCACAAACAACTTCTCTGTCCTTGTACAAATCTTTTTGCCTAATTGTAGTTCGGTTGCCAAACCACTCACTCTCAACAACTTGGTGAATGCACTGTTTAGCTCCCTGCTAATGAAATATTTTGATAAGTTAGAATGAAAGATCCCATTAGCATAAACACAGGAACACCGGGTGAGCCGTACAACACAATCCAAACATTCTGGCAGTTGCTGGGCTAGAAGAAGTTGTTTTCAGTCCTGGTTATACTACTGACTGTCTTACTGCTGATTTCAGAAGATGCTACTGATCCCCTATTTCTCAAAGATGTAGAATACAGGGGGGGAAAAAAAAATTATATAAATCTGATAACCACGCCCAGGCTTTTTTCTCTTATCAAACCCCTTCCCTCAAGCATCAAACTGTTCTTTCCTCAAAGACCTTCTAACACACCCAAGAATCATTCTGTCTGCATGTGTATGTTTAATTATCACATCCATAATTCACTCTTACTTTATTGTTCTTGGAGAAAAGACAAACATGAAGCCTGTAAAAGCAAACTGACAAAAGAAGACCCGGGAGAGACTTGTGGGCAGTCTTAGCCCATGAAAATTAAAACCCTCTTCCAGCATGCTTGGATTTGTGACCGTGGCCTTCCTGACACCAAACTTGTGTTTCCTAGCACTTCCTAGGAGAGGAACACCCCACTTTTGTCTCCTGAACCACTGGCCTCAGCTCCGTTGGGGGGGTTTGATCCCCTAGAACCGAAAAGCAGCAGCAGAAAGTCTTCTTTCCTCTGCTACTCTACACATCAGACATCTCTAATTAGACAGCAACAAAATTTTATTAATAGGCTGGACATTATGGAATGAGCTTGTTATAAATGGGCCCTGTCAAAGCCTTATTCAGCTACCAAATGAGTATTCTCAGTTCAGTGCTCGCATCTGAAGCATCACCGCTGGTGCCGGATAACAAATGATTGCTATTAACCGTATTGTTAGTAATGATGGCTGAAAACAAACAAAAACCCATAAATAACAGTCTCCAGAAAAATTAACCCATAAACTTGATGGATATCCAGCTGAGAAATAATAAATGACACTTTGGATCCTGCTGGGAGAAGCGAGTGGTTTTTGTTTTCTTCTCTGTCATTAACACATTTTCTGTGCTAAAAATTAGATTCTGATATATAATTATCAACGCTTCCAGATATTAATTCTGCTATCGCTCCCTCTGTTCCTCTGCTGGTTGGATGTAATGTTATTCACAGATTACTCTGAGAAAACACATCAAACACTTAACAGAGCAGGTGAAAGTGACAAGCAGCTTTTGCTGACAACACCAACCTGCACAGCCTTTTTTACCAGGGACACGAAACAAATTTCTCATATTAATTAACTCCGGTTTCTTTGCAGCCAGAACAAATCCTCACTATGTAACGTGAGCTAAGCATATTCTCAGCTGTCCTAACGTAGGCTGTATTGAGGAGGAAGAACTGACAATTATTATCTTGCATTTATACAGTGAAAGCCACATTTGTTAACATCTGAGAGGAATATGCCTATTTTCACAGCCAATTAAAACAAGTTTCTTTGTAACAGATACAGTGCCAGTGGCACAGCCATGCTCTCTCTCCCCCTCAAGGAAGATAAAAAACCTTACAGGGGGGTAAAAAACCCCCACACCTATCAAAAAAACCCAAACCAAACCAAAAAAACCCCAACCACCAGGTTACTTTCATTGAAGACAAAAGAGCAGCTCCACTATATTCAACAGAAGAAAACATAGGAGCAATTACTCACTTGCCTCTTGAGCACAAAAACTTTGCAAGCTTTGCACACAGGCACAGCAATGAAGAGGCCTTTAGTACCCATCAATACACCTCAAGTAGAAAACACGGGGTGATATCCCAAAATAATTATGCATTACTACCTTGTAAATGTTTGTGCACATGAGTAACTTGATAGGATATCACTGAGCAGGGTAAACCCATTTGCAGCAGCTCAGAGCCCAGCCAGGAACAGCCCCCATGCTGCTGCATGTTGTACAGAGCAGTTTCACTGCCTCCTTCCTCCACCCACACCCCAAAGGCTTCACAGCCTCATTTTGCCTCCATGGACTACAAGGCTGTCCACAGGACCACAGTGAGGTGTGTGTTACCCTAGCAGAAGGCTTCACATTTTCTGGTTCATGCTCAGTTTGCAATCAATTTTTTTTTTTTTTTTTTTAATACCACTCATAAGCCTTTTTTACAACGCATTTTTAACTATTTTGACATCTATTCATATTTGACTTGCTGTATTTCTGGTGACATTTAAGTTCACTCGTTTGAGCAATGACTTGCAGTTCCTCAGAGTTCAATGAATAATCTGCTTCGGAGTATTAAAGGAAAAAACCCTTAGGTAAACAAAATTAGAGGACATAAACAGATGTAGATCACAGCTGTAAAGCATGAAGAATGAATAGTCGGCAGCAGACAATTTTCTGGATGGTATTTCCTCCCCTTCCCCCACCTCCAATAAAATAGAAGAGAAAAATCAGAGCAATGTTTCTGCCAACAAGTTAGAAATTCCCTTAATTGCAATTACTCAAAGGAAACTGCTTGCTCCCCGCTCACAGGCTCTTTTCTAATTAAACAGGTCTCCGTTACGTTCCTAGCAGCATCTAAGGAAAAAAGTCTTGGAAAAGTATTTAAATAAATGAAAAAGGAAGAGTTGGAGGGAGTGTTTCCTGCTCTGCATGCCTAGCTTTTAATTTCCACTTTGTGTCCCCATGGCCGTGTTTTGCTGATGACAGAGTCTGCCTGCAAATCCCATACCTGCTATCCACTACATTTTCTCAGTATCTGGCACTGTGATATTAAATAACTATAAAACTAGAAAGCCAAAATAACTAAATCACCTGGCAGCCAATTTCTGCGAGTTAAACCACAAACCCGGAAAATGGTGGAGTGTGTTGAAATAATGTAAAGGAAACCCATAAATTCAAACTTTATGTTCTGTAAAGAACAAATATGAAAAAGGCATCAAAATAATGAAAGATTGTTTATGTATTCTGGCATGAAATGGGAATGTGTTATGAGAGAGAGAGCAGTGGCAGAGACAGATCGACAGAGCTGACAGTGTGGTATTCATCCTGCATGGTACAGCAGACGTCCTGCTAGTGGCAGTCGACAGCGCAATAAATCAAGGGCTCTCGATGCTGTACCTACAGCTTATTACATCCAAGATGACAAATAAATAATAATCCCTGTCACGGCGGCCCTTTGCTCAAGGATTGAGCCTGAAACCTTTTGCTCATCACTCCTGGTCTTAAGTGAGAACACTAGAACAAGGGAATTGAAGGCCACGCTTTACTGAGCTCCTGAAACGCAAAAGCGCGCTGGCCACGGGAACTGGAACCGAGCAGGAAAGGTCAAGTAGCAAGAAAGGATAAATATTTAAATAACCAACAAAAAAACGGCAGCGTTTCACAGTTGTGAAACCACCAGAGACCTTTAAGAAGCCTCAAAGTCTCATATTTAAAGCCCCAAACTGTGGGGACAGGTAGCAATAACCTCCAGAGGTTTCCTTCTTCAAGTGCACATTGGGGCTCTTGCCCACCTCTTGGTTTGCTCCCTCCATTAGCACCCAGCAGGACATCAGGCAGGGAAACCACTGCCCCTTCCCTCCACACACAGCCCCCAAAGCCAAACTTGGGAAAAAGAAAACAAAAAAAACACAAAAAAGCCACCAAAAAAACCCCACCAAGCAAACCTGCATCTCTATTTTTCCCCTCTTTTATGGGAGTTATTTCCCGTAACTACCTTCTTAAAATGCTTTTAACATTCAGGACATTTTTGAGTTCATAGAAAAGACACTAGAGAAATAAAGAGCCAAAACTAATAGTGCAGGAGTTCTCATTCATCTCAGCTGGCCCACCAGTTTAACAACACACACATGCAAAGAATCCCGAGTCCATCCCCAAACGTGACAGACTTTCTTCACATTAAATATGTGATTTTCCTTTAGAGGGTGGTAGAATGCTAAAGCTAGAATAAAGCTGTTTCTTTTTGGAGTACTCCTGGCAGCAGGCTATACTGTGTTTACATCCACTTTATCTCTTTTCCTTTATCATTAAACTTGCAGTTGGATTTTCAAGCCCCACACGCAGCACTGAATTCAGCCAGTGCCAACTCTCATGCTCATTGTCACCACCTGCATACAAATTTATCTCAACTTAAACATCTTGCTCACTTCTTCCTCCAGTTTTCAAGAGACAATATACATTGTTACATCTCTCAACAAAAGCTGGGCAATACAGCAAGTAGCATACTGCCAGGTATTTAAGACCAGAACAAGCTGAATAGTACAATCATCAAAACCCATGAACTTGGGCCACTTTATATCCCTTCTCTAATCATCACCAACTTTCCCCTACTTTTTCAGGTGTATTCCTATTTAATGGGGTAGCTGGGCAGTAAATGGAGTTTGTCCATGTCTGATTTGTGCAGCAGTCTCCATCCATTGCTTATTTTCTTCCATGGAACACCAATCAGTCTTTTTTTTTTTTACCCTCTTTTTATTTTTAGCAGTGATGTTTCTTTACTGGCTCTTTCTGAATGCTGCAGAGGCAAAATGAAGTCTTATGCACCTGAAACACATTTTCTTAAAAAGCTATGCCAAAACCAAGCCTGGTTGCATCTACATTATTCCAGGGAACAGGCAGAACAACAGATTTTGTGCAGAACTCAGGCCCTATACTATAGTTACACCAGCTGCACACCAAGAAAAGGATCCTTTTGAACCAAGCAAGAGAATATTATACAAATAGTTTTAATAATAAGTAGGAAAAGCAGATATTTTATTATAAAAATGCTGTCATGGAACTCGTATCTGTGGACCCTTTTGTGCACCAGTTCCACACCAAGCTTGCAGCTCCTACCACTTTTTGCCAAAGGTGGCAACTATCACTACTCAGCTACTTTCTGGTGTGGCAAGAAATTACCTTCATGGCTCAGTGAGGGACCTGGCACCCCAGTTTTAATGTAGAAATGTATCAACTTGCCTCTCTGCCTTTCCCAAGCATTGCTCTCCCAAGTTTTACATTGGGAACATCAGATAAAATCATCAGTATCAAGGGTTTGTCTCCATTTTGCACCAAGCTGGCTGGAAATCATAAAATGCTTTTTTTCTCCCTCATCCTCACTAGTCCAACACTTAAATTTCCACCTTTCATAACCTCTTGCATATCCTGTCTCTACTCCTGAACTCTGGGGACAAAATGGGTTATTTTCTTCAGCAAAGAAACAGCCATTTAGCTATCCCTGTTACCTAAACACGTTGAGGTTAAGAAAGTAAAGTTATCACCTAGATACACAGACCACGTCTGACCATCACCCTATTTCAGAATTACACCTGAAAGCTTCTGATCCTTCAATGGCTTCTAAAATAAAGAGGCCAAACAATACATTGCTAACAGAGAAATCCCATTTACAGTTTAACTTTTCTGGAGTTTGAGCACATACTTGGGGGAGAAGGTTACTTAGAAGAGGTTGTCTTTAACCAGAGCAATAAATACCATTGAGTGAAGTTTTGGTGCTCACAAGCCCTTTGCCTTTCACCAGATGCTTTCTCCTAGCAATGCATTTCAGTGAGAAAAGGCCAGGATTTCACATTGTGCTCATCCTTGTCCTGCTCAGCCTTTCAGATCTTTGATTTTAAAGTGGGCTTTTACCCTTCATTTTTTTAAAAAGAAACAATAATGCACAAAATCACCACCAGCACAGAGATAAAAGCAATTGACTTCACCCAGGACACAGCTCCTCCTCACAAACCAGCAGACATCATCTCCCTAATGCTTTAACCCCCCCCAATACCTGCAGAAGGGGAAGTTCCCTTCATTGTTACCAATCTGCAGCTGGGATATGAAATGAAAAGCAAACCCAAAAGCACTGTTCAAGTCCCCTGGGTCAGTATTTTACAGCCCAGAGCAGGCAACTCAACTCAAACCATGGTGGGCTCAGCTCCACAAACCCCAGCAGCACTGCTCCAAGGATTTAAATACGACTAAAGCAGAAGTTCCCAACATTCCCCAAGAGGAAGAAGCCCTTTCCAGCTTGCTGGGTGTAAAGTCACCACGTTGCCACTTGGAAAATGCTTGAGCCATGCTCTGGCTTCACATTTAATTCTTGGCATTTGGAAGGTTTGGTGAGAGGACTTTGGTAAAGCCCAATTTGTAACCTATACACAAGCCAGCATTCAGATGGACAAATAAAACCATTGGGTGCTAAACTACTGGTGCTAAAGAGGGATGATTTTCAACAAAGAAAGCACAAGACAATTATTGGGGAAGTTGGAGAGCCTCAGGATTATTTGAAATAAACCAGAAAACACCGTGCAGTCTCTGTGCACATGGGTATGTAGAAATGACAAATTATTTTAGGATATACTTAATTACTTCTATGAGTAGATTGGGATATTTTGTCATAAACTCACCAAGTTGGCTGAGTTGGCACTGAAGCAGTCTTCTGAAAAGTCAACCCCACTGCTTATGTTTTTATTTGTATAAATTAACATCCAAGACAGCAACCATCAAGACTTGACAGAAGAAGAACATGGATTTCTGTAATTTCTCTGCCTCTAATGCCAGTCACTATTGGGAGCATTTAGTTATAAATTGTCTTTCAATAAAAGTAAAAGCTCCCAAAACAACAAAATGAAAAGGCACAGCAGCTTAAATCATGGAAGTCAATTTCCACATGCCGATCCTAAATATTTCATAGCCCTATTTTATTCTGACATTTGTAGATGACTAAAGTGTTACAAAGGAAATAAAATGCTGATTAAAGAGTTCACTGTCATAAAGGTTACTGAATTGTAAATGGCCCTTTCCATCTTCCTGTTAATAGGTACCCAGCTGTAAACATCATGAAGGATGTGACGGGAGGCCTGTGCTGCTCCTTTAGGAGTCGTATATACATTAATCACTGAATCACCAAGCCATGCTTAATTGCAAGTTGTATATCACACAAATCCATGGTAAGTAGAAGGAAACTCATTATTGCTGCTTCATAACTACTGGGTACTTCTCATTTTAACCTTCTCACACCTGGGACACTGTTGTTTTACAACGTGAATGCAGAAAAGGCATTAAGACACTAATTATAGTAGCACTGGATGTTATCCTGCAGTTTCAACATTTTCAAAATAAAACCTCAATACTAACAGCAACACTTTTTTTCTCCCTCCTATTAGTTAAGTGAATTTTAGAGTATGTTAGATTACCTTTGCATATAACACATAAACCCATTATTCCTTAATACTTTCAAGAACTTAGTAAATGATAGAGGGCGAAAAAAAAAACCAAAACACTTTCTTTTTTTCCTACAAAATTATTGATTTAAATCCCATCCAATAGCACAATACTATTTAAAGGTCACCTAAAGAAAAATGAGTTTACACTCCAATAGAGCAAGCTTATCTGTCATGAAAGTGTAATGATGTGTTTATAGTCTCACTACCGTGTATATATTTTCCAGAAAGATAAAAGATACCATGCAGGTGAAGCCTGACAAGAAGGAAAAGTGAAAAAAATGTGAGGTACTAATATGCTAAATGACTAATATTAATTTCACAATTTCAACAGCCCTCCTCGACGTGTTTCAAGAAAATGATGAACACCACAGCACTGGAAATTCTTCTGTGCCCTTCTTCTAGTGTTTGATCAAAAGACTTTGAAGACTTGCAAGGTGCACTTCTGCATCCAGTCCCTAACAAGGGAGGTGTCTCAGTAGATATAAACCACATTTCAGTTTGCAGGCTTTATCTTAGGAGTCTGTGCATGCAAGCTGGTTTGAAATTTTGTTTCACAGTGAAGCACCATTAGATGTCCTGGCACACTGCTCGATTAAAAATCCACTTATTAATTAAAAGCATTTTAAACTTCTCCATTATGAAGCCAAACTCCAGAAAAGCAGCATCTATTTTTTTAAGATCACCTGACTTTTTTGTTCCCCTAAAGCAGAGGGTGTAGAATACATTGTCTTCCAGTATTCCAACATATCCTCAACTTCATTCCAGATACCTACGAGTATATCCTAGCAAAAGATTGGCTTCCTCCCTAATTTGCATATGGTCCAGTGGGAATAAAACCATTTCCTTTTAATCATTTTTAAATCACACGCATTCTTTGATTAGCTGAAAGCATGGTTTTCCAGGTGTTTCAGCCTAAATCACATCTGCTCTGGAGAGAAAAAAGCCTCACCCACACAATGAGCACACTCAAAATGCTCTCTCTGCTAAGCTCGATACAGAAAATAACAGAATGGTTAAAATAAAGAGGTCCTCTGCCCCCCTGTTCCCTTTTTAAAAAATATTTTCATAGTTTCTTTTCACACAATATGTGTATTTAATACATACATAAGCTGAGACACCCACATGAACTAAAGAACACTTTTATACATCACTCATCACTGGAGCTGTGCACCAAAGTTCAAAAAGCAAAGCAGAAGCCACAACAACAAATGATATTCCACTGACTGATACCAAACCCAAAGTCTAAACTATACCCTAAACCTCTGAACTATATCCCTGCTTCTAAGTCTCAGCCTTTCAGCACCTCAATTTATTCAATATATAGGCAGAAACAGTGCAACAATAATTCCCAATAACTAATCTGTCAAGCCTGAAAGCTTAATTCTTCTTAAAAAAAAAAAAAAATTGGAAAACTTAGACAAGAAGCAGGTCACTAAACCTGAAGGGCAGTTGGTTAATGCATGTCTCTTACATTTTGTCCCATCTTTATGTACCCCACAACCTTAATCCAAAATTATATGACTTACAAGTATTCAGCCCTCTCAACTAAGCCTGCCATGAGGACTTGGCCAGTCAGAAGATCTACCAGATATTTTAGACAATATCTTATCTAAATATATATTATAAAACAATATTTTGTTTTAAACAATATACTGTAAAAATAGTCTTAGTATATAAATATTTATTATGTAACAATATAGATATAATTTTTATCTTTTTCTCATTTCTTTCCAAATTATTCTAATGAAACACTCTATGTTCTGTCCCCTCTGGAGCTGAACCCTTCTGGCCCAGATGACCCACAAAGCAGATTCTGCTGCCTTCCCCTCACAACACTCAGGGATATCTGCTGCAAACTGAAGGCCAAGGCTCGACTCCCTTCTTTAATTAGCTATACATGTGTGAAAATAACAAGTACACAAAAAACTGGGATTCTAATTGCTGTTATTCTTAGATGTCCAAAAAGTCTTCATCTCTTGTATTTGCTGTCACATTTTCTAGAAACTTGTAATAAGTTTTTTAATTAAAAACAAGAACAAAAAGTGTGATAGAACAGAGGTAGCACCTGTTTATTTTATGGAAATGAAACATTGAGAAAAAAAAAAAAAAAAAGATTCTTTATACAGTACTGCAACGGGATAGAAAGTGACTGAAATTTTACACTCAATGCTACTTTTAATTTGCTACTTCATCCTGCAGTGAGTACAAACCTGGATAAAAACCAGTGGAGAAGGAACTTTCAGAACTCAGTACAGTTTCTTGAAGGCTACAAGCCTTGAAAAATTCAAGAAAACAATGATGCACTATTCAACACTGAAAATACCTGAAAGTCTGTGCCAAGCTAAACTGGAAGGAACCTAAGGTTATGATTGAGATTTTTTGAAAGAATTATGGATCAAACAGATTTGCCCACGTTTGTTTTCCAGGAGTTTCCCTCTGTTAACCCAAGGCCAGAAGAATGAGATGGAGGCAGCAAGGGAAGAGGAGGATTCCACAGATGACAGTCCCAAAGCAGAGCTGCTGGTTCTTAGGGATTTTCCTTCCATTGCAGATATTTTTTCTGCACCTTTGCCAGGGTCTGCACTGCTCATTCACCAACAAACAGAGGTGTCACAGGGGCTTCTCATTGCTGTAGTTTCTTCTTAGGGATCTTATGGAGTTTCCCAAGAAAATGGGATTGCTGAACAGGTTCAGACACTGCAGAAGGGAGCCTGCCCAGCTCAAGCTCAGTGTAGATAAAAACCAAAATAGCCTTTTGTTTGGGATTGCAAGAGATCAGAGAAAAGAGGACAGTTGAAGAAAGCAAGTGTGAAGTACAGGATTCTACCAGTACCAATCAACAAGGCTTTGTTCTGCTCAGTGTTGTCTATCTCCTAAATCAAAGACCTCCTGGTTCATTAAGGAAAGCCTCAGCAGGTAGGGAACCTCCAAGGATCACCATAAATTAGGCAATATGCAATATTATTCTGGATAAGATACATTAATGCTGAAACCTATGGGAACTCCACTGAGCATTTGAGCAAGGGGACAGGAAACAAACTGAAACTTTAACCAAAACCTCTTGGAAAGAGGAGAGCCCACTGCATAAAAATATTACTGCTTTTACACCACTTAATCAAAATGACTAAAAAATTATACCAGGGGCCCAAAGAAGGGGAAGCACCTATATAATACAAAGCCTCCCATACTAAAAAAAAAAACCACTGCACTCCTAGAGATGGTTTACAGGGTACCAGGCAATAGATAACTTAGATTTAATAGCTTTTCTACAGAGTTGTAGAAAATATCATGGACCCAACACTCATTTTGATTGTCATGGCAACACTGGGTCATATTGTCATCCTGGAGCAAGCCCAAGTTGCATCAATAAATAGTGGTTCCTGACACCCTACCTACTGCCACATGCTGTGCAGCACAGCTTCCCTTCCACATCCAAAGAGAAACAAACTTCTGGTCTCTATTTGGTGGTAGTTTGATAACTCTGATGGAAAAAGGTGCAATTCAATTAGCAGTTAGGCAAGTATCTGTCATAGATAATAACTTCTTATGTCAGGGAATCTACATAGTGATCAATGGGGAGCCACGTGCAATTGCTTATACCAATCATAAATCACTTTCTATTGATTGGTGTTTCAAACCCTTGACAGAATTAGAAGCTCTAGAAAGGGTCACAAGATAATGCTTTGTGTGTATACAAGCCCTTTCTTTTCATGGCCTTTCTGTGTTTCACTCCATTTTGGCTTTTGCCAGGGAGAAGGGAGCCTTTTATTATCAGTATTGAAAATTAAGTATGCAACTGCCACCTGAAAAAATCCTCCTGTAGGTGTTAAAATGGGAATTTCCCATGCCTGGATTTGTTTCCTGGGTGCAAATGTGGTCTTGCCTCCACGCTGCTCGTAATCTGATTTATGCACCAATTTATTTTATACATTAGGCACACTGTATGCAGCCTGACTGATGCATAAAAATTTCATGCAAAAAAAAAAAGGACTTCCTTGCACACAACTGCTTTTCAGTTATTATTACCTCTTCTGGTTAACATCAAAGAGTAGGTAGGACAAATGACTTGATGCAGTGCACACATTTTGCCCACTATACAAACATTTTGATCGGTACCTATTTCACTTCACTTTCAGCAGACTCTGGAATAGCTTAACAGCTTTAACAGCTTCAGCTTGAAAGAGATCAGATTTTATGTTTTTGCAAAGCCTTCTATGCTGACAACCCCCTACCACTCCCCCACACAAATTTTTCCTATGAAAAGACACGTGGAGTTTTTTTTCCTGCAGGATACCTCAAATAAATTACCAAAACTTTGGAAGGGGGGGCACTGTTGCTAATTTTCTAATTGGCATCCTAACTGTGTGCTTTCTGTATTATTATTAATCAAACTGAAGATACGTTTCTGCACAGCTTTTATTTAGGAAAAATCAGCAAGAAATGCATCTTTCTATATTTTCCATTTATTAGAAGTCTCCTTTCATCCAAGAAATATGAGACCTGAAATAAATTGTACCATCCTGCTTTTTTTTTTTTTTTTTTTTATTCAAATCCTTGCCAGTGCTAGGCAGTATGCTAATGAAAACAGGTTGATAAATGACTCCCTGATATTTTCCAGACATTTTTCTCTCAGAAGTGCTCTAAACTGATGTAGCTCAAAGAGAATAAGGCGCATTAAGTCATTATATCAATTTTTGTTACCCAGATACTTCAGTCCCAGTTAAGAGCTGACAGCCAATATAAAACAAGGCAAGGGCATCATACGACTCCATCGATCAAACCCTGGCGTAGATAGATTGCCTATTACCCAAATAGAACCAGAAGATTCAGTTTGTAGTTTTATGCTCTCCAATTAAAGGATAACAGGGTACTTTCCCATAAATCTGCTAATTGCAACTGAATTAATTTAACAAATTTTGCCCGGCACGGGGAGGGGGAAGGATTGGTTAAGCTAATATAAACTAGCACAGGTTGTCACAAAGAGACTTCCATAACAGGCTTCTCCTATACCTTGACTGGGCAAGATGTCACAAGCATTTAACTCCACTGGGCTGCTCTGGCAACAGACAGCTGACAACCAGAAAACATTGCACAAATAGATCATTTATTTGCTGGACTTCCCCCCCCCCATTCCCACCCCACCCCCCTGAAGCAGGGAACGAGGCCTTCTTTGCACCTAAATCATGTTTCTCTCCGAGCAGGGCTGGGTTTGGGGGATCAGGATCCTACAAGGCCCAGCAGTAGATCACCAAAAGGGCTCCCACATGGGCACTCAGCAAACAATGGCAGTGATCTGCAAAACCCAGCAAGGCAGCCCAGAGCATCACCCTGACAAGCAGCTGAGGAGCTTATTAAACAGCACAATAAGGCAGCATAGCATGCTTGGGATATTATTCTAATGAGATATTAGATATTCAGATGGCAATAGCTAAAGCCAGCAGAACGGGAGATAATTCAGATCTATAAAGGAAGAGCAATGGCAAGAGAGATCTAACTGCAGCTTATGGGAGGAAATTATGGTTGCAATCACCCTTGCAATGATGCATTACTGAGATTAAAACCTGTGATCGTATTAAAAAAAAATAAAATAAAATGGCTATTTCCTAATTAATTTCAAGAAATTTACATCCCGGTCCAAGAGGTGTTTTAAGAGCAGCACTTCTTACTGACACAGAAGAAATACGTCTGTGGATGGCAAGTTTTGCACTAAGGCAGAACATGGTGTGTATAAATGTATAAAGTACAAAACTAGAACCATGGGTAACAAAAAGAGATAATCCCTGTGACACACTGGAATTTAGAATGGTGGTTCTGTTAATATTAGGAAGAGTCAAGCATACAAATTAAAGTTGGATGCAAGAACATTAAGCTTTCTAAATAGTTGGCAACTGCAATCTAAATGTCCAGCCTGAAAAAAAGAACTTAATTCAGCTTGCTTTAGTTTGGTTTTCTCCTTTTTCCTTTCTTTCTCTGGTGCCCAGACACACCTAAGTTACAACAAAATTATGCAAAAAGAAAACAAACAGCACAACAAGAACATCCTGAGGTCAGATTTCTGCATGTTGTGTTTGCCTTAGAAACACCCAGATAATTTTGTCATCGTGAACAACTGCATTTAAAAGACAGAAGACACTTGCAGAGATGCAGCAGCACCACCTTCCATTGGAACACTCTGGAAAACCAGATTTTTTCCACTCTTGCCTTGCTAGAAAACCTCCCAGTTTCACCTGGTGTCATGAGCTGTGCTGTTTCACACATGGTTGTTTTTACCTGGAAAGAAAAGATTGAAAAACCCTCCCAGCTTCAAACACAGCCCTCATTTCCTCATCAACAAATTTATATCCTTGCCTCACAACCAACACTTCAAATAACAAGAGGCCAGCTCAGCCATTTGGCATTTATTGTAAACACTTCTCTGAGGCACCATCTCTTTTTAATTGATTCACTCTTCAAAGTTAAAACAAATATTTCATAATGCCCAATAAAAATGCAGGGCAGCCTCTAACCATCGTATTTCAAGCATTTACAAGCCCAGTTTCCATTCTGATCAAGGAATAAATAGCTACAACTTCTGCTTCCACCTTTGCTTTTCTCCTATTGCAAACTTTTGAGGGCATCTTCCTGCTCAGAGTTTCAGATTCCCACTTCTCCAAGGACAACCTGGCAAAGCTCTTCAAGCACCCTAAATGAGGTTCTGTTGCTTTGAGCTGTATTTTACCTCTTTGTCCTTGTCACACGGTCCCAGCTTGGGAATCTAGAACACAAAACCTTCTCTTTGAGACAGCATTAACTAATTAAGATGATTTTTAAAAGTCATTATATTGCTTAAACTATTCCTCCACTCAGCAACAGCTTTACAAAATCAAACATGAGTGAGGGAACTGAGTAACCACACACATCAGTCTTCTGGACACCAAGTTTTTCTCAGTGCTTGGTTCCTTTGGCCTCAGTTGGGATTTCCACAAGGACAAGATGTGTCCTCACCTCAGCCAGCCTTACAGGGTCTTCCAAAGGCCAAAGAGAAGCCTTTAGCCCCATGAAGCTATGAAGAAGACATTTTGGGGTACTAGGAAAATGCTGTACATGCTTATCCACATCTGCATGTCTACAAAGAGATAAATGGGCTTTCTACTGTGCTTATGGTTGCTCCTTTCTGCTCTCTAAATATATAAATATATATATATATGGTCTAAAACACAGTACTGTAGTGCTGCAGTCATTCCAGAAACCACATTTTTCAAGTCTTTCACCCCTGCCCCCGAAGTACCACACTCTGATTGGCCAAAGCAAGTTCTTTTGTTAAAGCCTCTCTATTCAGAATAAAAAGGAAGAATTTTTAAATTTCAAAATTCATTGCACTACCGCTTGAAAGAGTCTCAGTCATTTTTCTTCTGTTTTTCAGGGGAGAAAATGTAAAGTAACAGTTTCTGATGCCCAGGGAGTTGAAATTGGAAGTGACAGAAGACCTATTTGCTTCTTCAGAGAGAAGAGAAGCCATCCCTTGCCAATCCATCAACAAACACCTCCAAAGCAAGTGAGAAAGTTCCTAAGAATGGATGCTGGTAACCCTCAGAATGAAAGAGGGTGCAGACCAACAGTATCCACCAAACTGATAAATGGTGACAAAAAAAAAATCTCCAGTGGAGCAGTGTAAAAGCACAAAGGAAGCAGAACTTGCACAAGGAAAGCCACTGATTGATAAACCCCAGCTGTGCTTTAGAGTAAAAGCTGCAGCCCTGTAAAGTACATCCCTGGGGTCTTGCCTCCTCTTTGTCACATCTGGAATAAAAAGCCTACAATGAATCAATTGCCTGCTGGCTAAGAGTGAGATTTACTCCAGTCTTCCATTTTAATATAATTTTGATAAACAGAGATGTGCTGGAGAGAGGTATTCCCACACTCTTACCTACACATGTCTCTGCTCTCAAGCTGCTGGCCCCAGAACTAAAACAAAATTGCCCATCGTTATTCAGGCCCTTAACATCTTATTTATAAAGTGTTACACAGCCAGAACAATCCATTACATCTTTTTATCTTATGATCTTTGGGGTGACCTGCTCAGCACAGAATGCACAAAGACCAACAGGAGCCTGCCCGGGTCCTATTTCTGACAGAAAGCAGAGTTCAGCATTGATTCATTGTGCATTTGACTGCCCAGCATCACCAAGATCACTGTAGCACCCCACGTTCTTGTAAGGTTAGGAACTGGTTTGCATCCTTCCACTCCTAGAATTTAATACTGCACCAAGTGTGATGTATCTCAGCCATTATTAATCCCATCCAGTTCTGCAGAAAGTTTCTATAAAACCTGGCCTGAAATACTACACTCTTCAGGCTCCTGCCAAAGCTGAAAGATGGAATATTATGTTCCAGATAGGTGCATTTAACCCCAGCCAAACAAGCTGCACCTTCTGCTTCCAGGTTCCTGGGGAATATTTATCCTATCATTTAAGCCCAGCAAACAGGGCTGGGAGGATGGTTTATGACAGCAGCACAAGTACTGCTCAACACAAAATAAAGTTACAGATCAAATCTGAGTAGGCTTATTATGGTTTTCAGAGATGGCTAATTTAGCTCTATCATTTTTCTGGAGCATGGGAAGTTCTCAGTGAAGACTAAGAAAGGAAGCACTGATCAAATCCTGGTATTTACTGATGCTTAGGATGAGTGGCCCCAGCTCCTGGCACTCAGGATTACATGAAATACCTTGGAGCAGAGCAGATAAAGCTTTACAGCACACGTCCAATCCCCTGAAAATTCTTAACCATTCCATTTTTTTGTAAAACAAACCATTCCTTTTCAGGCAGAGTGAGATAGCTCTGGAGACTCTCTCAAGGAATTCTCTACCAATAAATATTCCTCCCCACCACATACCTGCTGTGTCTGTAGAACCAAAAGAAAAGTTCTTTCAAAAGGAAAAAAATCACCAAAAATGACTGCACTCAGTGCTCTTGGTTTTGCTCTCCTCAGCACACAAAGCACCACACACATACACACAGCATCCCTGCTCTGCAGGTCCTGGATTGCTTAACTCCAACTTGAGCATGACTCCACCTTATTTTCAGAGAAGGCTGCACCTGCAAAAATTTTAAAAAATTACAAAAACACAGCTTAAAAGAAAACTGAAAGAACAGCCAGACACACTTCCAGGTCTCCAAAATTTTCTGGAGTTAGGAAGGAGTGGTATTTGGAGTGTATGACACTCTTGAATCAGTAAATCTCTTGCAAGTCAAGTGTTTTGCTTCCCTTCCTCTACTTTGAGGACCCCCAAGCTGACCTCCCAGTGCTTTGCCCCAGTTGCCCAGACACTGGTTGGGATTGCCCAGAGCAGGACAGAGTGACAGAAGAGAGCAGGTGGACATGTTGAACACATGGAATTCATCTGGGATGCACTTCCAAAGTCTGGCTGGCATTAGCAACCCAGTGAAGACACTAAAATGGGAAAATATCATACTAGAGACTTTTCCCTTTCTGACAGCAATTCAAACAGGCAATTGTAAGAAACTCTCAATTGTGTAATTAAGCTCTCTGGTTAAAAGGCAACAAGCTCTTTTTCTTCCCCCTCCCCAAGCCTCATTCCTCTCCCCCTTCTCCCAGCACATTTTTGCAGACACTCTTATTGTAATACTCTCAAGATCCACTGCAATTTTTTTTAATTGTGCTTTGTATTTATGCATAGCACACAAAAAAGTACAGTGATACCACTGAATAACTCACTTGACAGCAAAAAGCTTTGGGGTTTGGGTTGGTTTTTTTTTTTTTTTTTTGACTCAGTTCCATTTGTTCCCATTCCCTACTTAATGACTTGAACTTTTGGAAAAAAAAAATAATGTACATGGGTAAATCTCAACACAGAGGAGGTAGGTGCAGTGCTTCTGTATTGATGCTGTTCCACTGTCACCCCCAAAAATTTCCACTGGCAGCCTCAGCTGGGAAAGGGTTATATATTAAAAAAGGATTCATGTCTAGAACTTCAACTGAAATAAGAAGTGAAAATGAAGGAAAAACTAGACTATCCAGCATGATAGAAGTAATAAAAGGGGAACATATTTCTCATCTGTTAACCTTGAATATCTGCTAGCTCAAGATTTTCACATTCTTCATGGATCTCTTCACTGTTCTTGCCTTAATAACCACTCGAAAATCAGCTGCACATTAAAGAAATGCAATATAAATTTGACTGGACTCACTACATCTGAGATATCCTCCAATACAGCATAAAGCTAATTTAGCTGTCACTTACTGTAAGTAAAATGACAAATATCTGTAATATCTGTCAAGATAGGAAAGCTTTAAAAAGAGTTATGCAGCTGTCAACATTTTGATGACTTTAACAAGAGAAAAATAAACGAAGAAGAGAAAAATAGACAGCATGTCTGTTGTGTACCCAGTTGCCAAAATCTTCTATTACTTAGATTAATAAAAATAAAATTACTTCATAAAAATAAGATAAACAACAAAGACTTCTGGAATAAGCTGATACAGGTAAACATAGTAATGTGGGTGAAATACAGCTGAAGAAAACACTGCTAAAAAAAAAAAAAGCAAAGTACAGCTCCTCAGTAACTCAATAATTATACTGCAGTATCCTGCATTTATTTCATTTAGAATTACTATCTAAGCACCAACATCTGAAGCCTTAGAAAACATAGCTATTGTATGACTGGTCAAATATTTGACTTATTTCTAAAGATAATTTATTCTTTATCTATTTCAGTGATCCAGCAATAACTTCAATAACTTCATCTCCTGGAGGAGGAGCTTTTTCTGTTTCCAATGTTTCATACTTTTTGCAAAAAGGCATCTGGAGGATCACCTATAAAGGTATTTTGACTGAGCCAATTTTTATCCTCTTTGTTGCACACGAATTGTCAGTCTATTTCTATTTAGCTGTCAGTTTACAGGTACTGACAAAAGCCTAAGCCTTCTTCCTCTCTCCCCCAAGAAAAACAGAGCATTTGTTTAGAGTTTAGTTTGACTTATGCCATTTTATACTCTTGCTTTAGGAGTTCTGCATAAAACATCTTGCTCTAAAGAAAAATCTCAAATACAGAGCCTTAAGTCCATGGCTGCAAGAACAATCAAAATCCACCTGCCACTAAATAGCTTACCATGGCAAAAAGCAAAATAGCAGTAAAATTCCTTTCCTTTCCATTGAAAAGAATAATAGAAGTTTTGCAAAAATTTGATTATAGCAAAAATGAAGAAGAAAAGTTTTCACTTTGATATACTGAACCCAGGCAATGCAACCAAGCATTAAATCTGGTTTAGGGAACAGGAATGCAAATCCAATCTCTCAGTAATAATTTTAATAGTGATGGAATGTGACACAAGCAGGCAAAGAAAGGAATACCTGAAAGCTGCTAAAATCAGAAATCTTTATGTTTCAAAAATAGTATTTTGATTCTGCTCCAGGCTTCAGCCACACAGCAGCACTAAGCAGACTTCTGTAAAGCAAGAATTTATGGGTGCTGAAAAAGCAGGAGCTGGCCCTCTCCTCTTCAAATCTCAAGGTGAACAACCAGAAGGAGACAGAGCTTTTCCAAGGTATTACAATAAAAAAAATGAGCTTCTGCAAGAAACAATAAATATGATAATATAAAGATGAAAATATAATAGAGAGAAGCAAGAGGGATGTGTTCAGCCCTGTGATTAATACCAGAGTATTGGTGAAAAAGGTTTCCTCCAATTGCAGGACTTAGGAGTTAAAGCTTTTTAACAGAATGCCCAGATGTCTCTAAGTTGTCATTTCAGTGGCTGAAGAATAAAACTTTTGTATAAGAAGTCTCACCACTGCATGAGAAAAAATGTTTATTTTCAAAGGATTTTAGATAAATTAATGCAAGCATCCATACTTATCCTGTTTCACTGTAAAGCAAAGCAAAACCATTCAGCTTAAGTTGATTTTCTAATCAACTCAAATCAACAAACCAAAATAAACTGCACCTCCACTAAGATTTTCTATCACTGGTTTTGAACCAGCTGCTTAAGGAGATAACTCCTAAAACAAACCTGTGAAGCACTTACACTTATTCTTTGCCTCTCAAAAACCATTGGGGTGGTTGTGCATGGTTTCTCTCTTGGCTTTCAGGCTGAGATTGCCCACATTTCCCAAAGATACCACCTGATTGGGAATAATTTATTAACCACCTAGAAACAGAAGACAAATTTCCAGGTATCATTCAACCAGAGCTCACACTAAGTCTGCTTGAGACTTCAGTAAGAGACATAAGTACTGAACAAAGGAGCCAAGTAACCATGTTGGTTGCTCTATGCTGTCATTAATAAAACAACAATTAAAAAAAAAAAACACCAATATGACTTGGAAAAAAAAACCAAAACAACCAACCAACAACCCAAACACTGGAGCAGCTCTAGGCAGCAGCATTTATCTAGGAAGCTCAAAGATTTTATGAAGCATTAAGTTAAAAAAAAAATATGGGGATGACAACAGAAACATTTATGTGTTGTGGTGATGAGGTACACATGATTATCCTACTATTAATAAGGTGGCTACCTTTTATCCATGTTATAACCAACCTGCCTGAGAGTTTTTAGATGAAAAGATGTGACTTT